>NC_056747.1:402900613-402993113 GCF_019279795.1 Protopterus annectens
TATCAAGACCTTCAATTAAATGCACATGTTCCAGTGAAATGTAAATTCTGTCTAGCCTTGCCCAGTTTTTATATCTTGGGGGATAATATGTAAATTCACTCTGAACTCCTATTACTGAATTCACAACTCCCATGCCAAATATCTTCATAAATTTCTTCAAAAATCTACCATCCTTTGTTATACTGTCCCTTCTAGGCCCTCCAGACACAAATTCACTATTGCAAATCACATTCCAGTCCCCCACCTATAAGCAATATTCCTTGCTGAAAACTATTTCCCCCAGAATTTTCTTAAGCTCCATTACAATAATTTTAAGTGGAATATAAATACATGCCAGTGTAATCCCCCTCCTTTGCCAGTAGCTGCTTAGCACTACAAATATGCCATTATTTTTTTATGCCCATATATCACTACTGGAGCTCCTCTTGCAATTAATACAAGTACTCCTCTTTTCGTTTTCATTTGTCCCAGGTATTCTGCTGAATAACCATTCTGAAAACCTATCTTTATCAAATTCACACGTTCAGTTTTTTTCCAAGTGTGTCTCCTGTAACATAGATATTTGCACTCTACATTATTTAATATAGTTCACTACTCTCTTTTTTTATATTTATCTGTGAGACTAATGACATTTAAAGACATTACAGAAAGTATCACTGAATTAAAAAGTTATTATTCCCACCATTTATGTACAACACCTTTTTTTTGCTAAATGTTCAACTTTTGTATTACATGCATACACTGTTTGACAGGTTGAACTTTTATACAGATGTTTCTTGTCATATCCAATTCACCCTATGTCACATCTTACAAAGCCTTTTGTTTTATTGAAAGTCCTCAAAAAATACACCCCCAATACACCCCTGTAACCTATTAACTTAATACTAACACACAAACTATGTACATCTTCAAACACTGAAGTTTTACCCTCTTGATAGGAGCAAAAGTCCCATACTGACATCCACACTCACAGACTTGAGTTAACCTAAAAGAAAGGTTAAACATGCTAAGACACATGGTGTAGCCTGTGCTTCCACTAAGTGCTAATTGATGTTGTGTTTTGTTTTTCTTTATAGCTCTCCCAGCTGGGAAAACCCAGGAATGCTTTCAGAGAACATTATGTCCTAGCCAGTTTCTCTTATTTTTTTTCCTTCAGCCAATCACTCTCCACCAGCTTGCAGCTAGCTTATCTTTATCAGATTGTCTCTATGGGGGCATGAGAACCGGGTAGTCTGTTTCTGTTTATCAGACTGTTTCCATGGAAACACGAAGAGCAGCTGCAGAACTGCTACTGAACATACATGTTTTTGCTAGGAAAAAAAAACTCATAATATTCAATATTCTTCATTTACTTGCTTACTCTTAAAACTTGTTACTAAATCAATCTAAGGTTCTTAATCCAGTTATTTATCCATGCAAGAATGAGAACAAGCGCACTATTTTTTGTCATGGTCTTTTAACCAGGATTTTTTTCATTGCATTGTCTACACTTCTTAAAACTGAACAAGAAGAAAGGAAAGAGAAAGAAAACAAACAAAAAAACAGCAGCACCTATTTACAATCCCCATTACACTTACAATAACTGAGAAAACTTTACTTTATAGCATGCAAAGAAAACCATACACTACAAAAAAGTGCTAATAAGAAAAAAAAATCTTTACTTAGTTAACTTTTTCCTTCCTCTTCTCCTCCTCCCTAAAGCATTTTTGAACATTAATGACATGAAGTAGGGCATATGCTTTAGAATCCCCCACAAGTCTCAACAAATTCTGAAAAGTCCAATATTTCCAGATTTTCTTGTTCTGTCATATTTCACACATAATTACTGCAATGTAATCTCACATTAAGTTACTGGTTTTATTACTGTTCAGCTCCATCTCTCAAATCATGTCACTGCTTCATTTCCAACATACTCTGAATTCTTCTAGTCAGCTCTCATGCTTCCTTCCTTCACTCCAATGTTTTCCATTGAAACAATGGAAAATGTTTCACAGGTACAGTAACTATGTGGTCTTTATTACCAGAAGAACAAGCAGCAAAATCTCTTTCCATTTCGCAGCTCACTTTTTGTTGGCCAAACTTTTGTATTTCCTCCTTAGCATGTACTTAATTAAAAAAATATTTTGTCCCGCCAGGGAAAGAATACTTTGATGACAAGCTGGTTATAACAGTTGGAATCTCACACCTGTGTCTTGATTTTCCCTGAATAGTGGAGTAAATGTGCTTCTCTTCTGCCTGGTGTACAATGAGTAATCATTCTCCACAAACAGTCTGCTGTCTTCCACTTTTAGTACTTTGTCCTTCTGTCACAGTTTTATCAATATCAACTCCTTCTGCTAAGTAGGATTGCATCTTTACTATTAAAGGTCTATGTTTCTTTCTAATAGCCAGGTTTGGAGCATACACAAAATGTGCCCTTTCAACTAACAAATCTTGTTGTGCAATACCAGTCCAGTTTATTTGTGCTTTCATAAAATTAATGCAGTCTGTTCCTTCCAGCTTCTCTGGTATAGCTGAAAATCTCAGGTTTTCCCTATATGTTCAGTCCTCTATTTTTGAAACACCTCTTCCTGAGCAGTCTCATTCAGCCAACCTTTTCTTCATTTCGACCTCTGATTTTTGCAGCTTTGTCACCTTATCTGAATATTTGTTTACAGCTTCTTCCATTTTTTCCAGCCTTTTGTTGTTTGTGTTGATATACTCCATCAGTGTTTCGTTTATTTAACCAGATCTGTGTGCAGTTGTCTTGTATCTTCCTATAAGTTACCGAAATTCATGCCTGGAAGTTTCATTGCTTTTTGCTCAAAAGCTATAGAACATTCCCCAGTCAGTGCTTTTTCTCACTTTTTGCAGCCTATTTTATTCCAGGTAATCTGTATTTCTTTTTTCCTGGCATCCAGGCAGTACACTTTCTAGCCAGTTAATGAAATTTACCCATAAACACAAGTCTACTGGCCTCTGCTGAGTTTTTGTTTTCACACTGGGAGAGCTAGAATTAAGCTGTTACTCAATGTGCATCCATCTTGGAAGTCCATGGCAAGCACATCCTTGACATTTATGTGCTTGCATCTGCCCTTAGTGTCGAAACCCCCCTACTCCTGCTGGTCCTACTGCTGCTGGGACCAAAATGATTTCACTTACCACTGTATCTTTCTTGTGTGGAGTCTTGCCAGGAGTATCACGAAAAACATAAATTTCATGAGATCCAAAATCCTAAGGTATCCCTTCACAGTGACAGAAGTCTTGGTGAAAAACCTTAGAAGCAGATACACATAAAGATCTATTTTTTTCCTGTGGAAGAAAAACTCTTTGAACTAAGATGTCTAGTTGACATCTCATGAACACAGTCCTGTGTGAGGGTGTCATGAAAGACTTTTGAATACTGTCTTGGAATCTCAGCTTGTGTAAAAGACCTCTCACTCAAGACAGAGATTCCTGACACTTTGAAAATCACTCTGTAAAGATAAGCAAGTCATCTAAACATGGAAAATGTGGAAACCCTTTAGCATGAAATGAGCTATAACTGGACCTAGACACCTTGTGAACACTCTTGGTATAGTGGATAGTCCAGAGGGTAAGGCAGATGTGATCCAGACACACAAAACATTAAGAAATGTCTGAAGTCTGGATGCATAGGGATATGACAATAAGCATCATTTAAGTCTAGTGTTACAAGGAAACTTAAAAGAGGAAGAGGAGGTAACAGGTTGCCATTTTGAATTTGGGCACTATCACAAATAGGCTGAGAAAAGAAAGATCTAGAATTGGTCTCCAAGCATTTTCTTTTTTTAGTACAAGGACCATCCTTAAATAAAAACCCTCCCCCACATGGGAAAGAACTGGTTCTACCACTCCTTGGGACAGCATGTGATGATGAAAAGGTGGAGAGAAAAAAGTGTCTGATCTGAAGACTGAGGAATGGCCCCCTGGAACGAAGGGATTTTCTCCCACTGCCATTTGTGACCCTGATGAATGACTTTCAGAACCCATTTGTCTGAAACAATCTGTTGACAAATAGAAAAATGGAGACTTAGACCTTCTGGAAGAAAAAAGGGGCCAGTGTGGGAGGAGGTCACAAGGTCCCTTGAGTAGTCATTCAGACTTGTTGGACTGTCCTTGGTTTTGGGAGGTTTGAGACTTCTTTTTGGAACCTCCTTGCCATTTCTTCTTTAACATCTGTTTGCCTGAATTTTGTTGGGACTGGTTACTCTTTTTTTTTTTTTTTTTTTAATTGCCAAAAGTGGCTGCAGAGATTAAAAATACCTTGGACAATTTGGAAAAGGAGGGCTGAAAAATCTTAAGAGATTTTCTGGATCACCCTACCCCTTTCATCACACTTTTGACCACTCTGCAGCAAAGGGGCCAAAAACTCTCATTTGTAACATCTGAGAGGTTCTGGGAATGCAGCCATGCAAACCTCTTCAAAACAGTACTAGTGGCCATAGCCCTAGAAGAAGTTTCAACAGAGTATACATAAATTGCAAACAATGAGTAACGACCTGTGCAACAGAAGAAACTTAAGTTATTTAAAGCAGGCTTTTCCTCACAAGAAGAAATTGCAGATAAAACATTCCTCATACTTTCACAATTTGTCAGAACACACTTTAGTATATGAGCCTGACAATTCAAAATTTTGAAAATCACAGTTGCAGAATAAAACCTTTTTTCCCCCAAACCTATCAATAATTTCCCCATCCTTATCAGAAAGAGTAAGACTGGAATTAACTAAGTGCTGAGCAGCTGTGGAATCTTCTAAAGCTACAGCTGCTGGGACAGGTTTGGGAATAATGTACAAAAAAATAAAAGACCGAGAAACTTTATGCATCCTATCTGCCCTTTTAGGGGCAGCTAGCTGGCTGACTATCAGAAAAACTGCAGACAGTAACAGACACACCCTCTAAAGCAAACAGTACAGGAGGAATAGGTCTAGTTTCTGGAAAATCCTTCTATAACAACTCAGTATTTTCTAAGAGACTGAGAAACCTAAGCGTTCTCCCACTGAAAACACCAGCACATTCAATCAACAGAATCAGAGAAAGAGAAACCTTCATAGGGATAACTAAAAACGGACTTTTCCAGAGAGTCTGAATCATAAATCTGAGGGGAAAAATGAATCCATCCCTGCATCTTCCTGTTCAGATTCAGAATCTTGGATATCTTCAGGAAAAGAGGAATCCCTCTTTCTTTTAGTTGAAATCACTTGAGAAGGATCAATAGCCTGAATTAAATCTGAGCCAGACCCAGTAACTACTCCTATCCAAAGACATTTGAGGAGGAGTAGATATATGCTTGGTTTTCTGTTTCTTTTGATAGGAAAATGGGCCAACAGTGTTACTAATGAAAGCAGCTACTTCTCTAGGGATGGACACAACAGGGAAACCTTCCCTGATGCCTCTCCCAAGAGTGATAAGTGTAGCTCTCCATTGTCCACTGAGGGGATGCCAACAGCTGCAGAGGACACAGCTAACCCCGCTACCCATACTGGCTGTATGTGCTACATCAGAGTGATCCTAGTTAAAAGAGGAGTGGTCTGAGGTACAACAAATGGCCAAAGCAGAGTCACTGACCTGCTACTGAGGCAAAATGCTAGCCTGCTGTGGTGACAAAGGTTGTTTAATTTTTTTTTCTTTTTTGTGGCTGTAATGATTGACTGTGGGACCAGTCATTTGTTCCATGGTCAAGCCGAAAATGGTGCCTCTTTCCCAGGGAAGAGGAGCAGTAAATGCCAGCAAAACAACCAGTCCACAAAAGTTATTTTCTGACAGGAAAAAAAAAACACAGTAAAAAGCACTTCCAAACACTGTGGCAGCTCCACAACAGAAAAACAAATATAACTTCACCAGAGAAAATGTGTTTTCAGTTAGTTTACACTACTTTTGAGCCAAGAACCACAAAAGGTGGAAACACGAGGCAGAATAACTTATTTTTCCACTTTAATTAGCGCTTTCATCCTCACAGAGCAGGACTTCATCAGAATAAAATACAAGCCAAAAACTCACACTTAAGTACTCCAGAAAATATAACCCCTCCCATTGATGAACCAATCAGCTCAAATGGTTAACAGTAACCAATATCTTTGTTGGTTTTACAAGTTCAATATTTTTTATGTACATGTCTGTTTTTTAGTATTTCATACATTTTTTTATGTATTTAATAGGTAAATATGACAAAAAAGCAGTTTTTACTGTTAACGATTTGAGAACGCTGCAGAATCCGGACACTGTTGAACACTCCTAGCTTTAAAATAGCACATCAAGAAAATTTAAATCTAATAATTTAACAAAATCATATCATACTAAAATAGCTACTAATAAATTTCATTGATCAGTAAAAGACTATTTTACAGAAAACAAAAACAAACCAGTTAACTCTTATTATATTAATACGATAATAACCTCCTTTAAAATTTTCATTTTCGGGAATCCTAAACACACAGCGTGGACTTTCTTTATATTTCCAATTGTCTATACTCAAAATAGTACTAATACATTTAATTTAACACCAGGTGGATAGCCAACTGGCTCACAGACAGGACCCAGGAAGTTAGAATTGGGGACTCCACCTCTACAAAGAGGCCAGTCACAAGTGGAGTCCCTCAAGGATCAGTCCTTGGTCTGCTCCTTTTTGGCATTTACTTTTCAGAAGTCAAGGCTAATGTCAGTGGTTTCTGGCTGACTAAATTTGCAGAGGATTGCAAATTAGGAGCTGTCATTGAATCTCACTATGACACAAATGTTCTCCAGGAGGGGCTGACACAGACAAACAACTGGTGTCAGAGCTATGGACTAAAACTAAATGCCAAGAAATGCATAATAGTATCCTTTGGGAAGTCATCCATCCCTGGTAATTATCATATTGACAACACACCCCTCAGAGTTGACCCAGTAGTCAGGGACACACAGATAGTAATCTAGCCTTTGATCATCACATGTCTAAAGTGGTGAGGAAATCATTCTATGCTGCGCAACTTATAAACAAAGGTACAGCATCTAAGTCCAAAGAAGTCATTGTTCCACTGTATTTGGAATTCATCAGACCTATCATTGAGTACAATGCCCCCTTTGGTATGTACCTAACCAGGCATATCCAACAACTGGACTGTCCACAGAGGTTCCTCACTAAAAGAATACAGGGCATAAGTAATATGCCCTATGCAGACCGCCTCAAGGCCCTATCTCTATATTCTGTCTCCTACAGGCTTTTGAGGTGAGATGTATGTCTACCATACAGGGAATTGTCAAATCCCACTTTGATGGACCTCCTGCATATCCACAAAACAAACAGCACCAGAATTACCCATTCTAAAGACTTAAATCTTGCCTGTGATATAAATAGGACCTGCTGGACAGAGAGGTATGTATCCCAGAGACTACCCTGTCTATGGAACATGCTTCCCCATCCATGTGAAGCAGAGTTCCTCCCTAACCCAATACAAGTGTAACTTGGACAATTGGATGGGAAACTGGAAATTCATCCCTGGTTTGGCACCTATGTCTCTAATGGATACAGGTGCCCTGTAAATGGTTCATCTCCCAGGCCCATGCTTAAACTTATCAAGGGTATCAGAACTTGTCAGAGATTTCAGGATGTATGGCTAGGCTTAAAAAGGCCCTTGTGGTCATTAGCCTAGTAAACACCTATGAATCTATGAACAATGACTACAGTTAAAGACAAAAAAAACTGTTATACTGGTTATTAATTACTAGATAATGGGAAATTACAAAATGTTGACCATATCATTAATAAGTTTTAGTTAAGCAAAGATATGTGGTTAGAAATTCAAAATTGTAGACAATTTGTTGAACATAACATTAATCTAATGCAACCAACAGTTAGAAATTCTTTACCCACACTCATCGATTTACTCGTTATTTTAATGCAGCAGAATATAATTGGAAAGGGACTCCTATCTAAATATACAAGGTAATTAAGACATCAACAGTATGTCACAGAGAAAGCTACTGGGATTATTTTAGACTTGTTAACTCCCCAAGTGAAGATGATAAACTAATACTCCAATCTTCAAAACAAACTACTTCATCACTAACATGAAGGATATTCTCTTGGAAGTTCTTACATAGAACCTTTACCACACCACATAAAGTTGAACTGATGTATAATAAAGAGTCAGATGCTGGAGATGTACAGTAAATGTTAAAGGTGACTGGCAGCACATGTTTTACAACTGTATAAAACTTAAAAAATATTGGTATAATATGAAAAGTCTCTCACAGTCTGTTTTCAATGATAAATGTATGCTGATCAAATCTCTTATTTTATTTAATATACCTATTCTCACTTGTGTCATGAAAATAAAATACCCTTTTTTATGGATTATCTTAACATTAGAAAGAAAAGTCATCACCAAGAACTGGAAGAATCAGACTAATCCTACAATGAAAGAAATTGTAGACATGGCAACTGAAGTTTCTTCATATAATATACAGTTGAAATTCAAAGAACTGCTGGATAAACAGACTTGAATAATTAACAACTACTCATCAAATTTCTTTTTCTGTTTAGGAAGCTTTGTTTTAAAGTAAACACCTTTGCAAATAGTTATTTACAATGATTTACATTAACACTAAATAGCTATTAAACTAAATATTAGGATGGTACAACATATAATAACCAGTCTTACAATTTCTTTTTTATACCTACTATGCATTTTCTCTTTACTCACAATACAGATGGTACTGCTCTAATGTCCATACAGTTCTACAAGTGCAACTTTTTTTCTATCTGTATTTAATGACTCCTAATGCATACTCTATATTCCTAGACCTATCAAAAGCATTCAATATGGTCTCACACCAAATACTCTTACATTCTCTAGCCGGCCTATCCTTTGCTCCTGCCACTACTGACTGGTTCACAAACTACCTCTCCAACAGACAACAGTCAGTTCTATGGCAAGGGGTTTTATCTTCCCAACTTACAACAACCATAGGTGTACCACAGGGCTCTATCCTGAGTCCACTTCTTTTCTCTGTCTTCACAAACAACCTTACTTCTGTTACCCAGCAGGACTCACTCATACAGTATGCAGATGACTCAACACTCATCTGCACATCCCCATACCCTACCACCTTACAAAAGTTCACCCAAGAATCCTTTACCGCCACATAAAAATGGATAAATATCCAGCTTATTCTCAACCCAAACAAGACCAAGCTACTTCTCTTCTCTCCTAATAAATCCAAACCCACCCCCCTCTCTTTTACTATCAACGACACTGTCATATCTCCAACTAGTCATATTAAACTCCTTGGGGTAGAAACAGATATTGCCTGGCTGAGAAAAATTTATTAACAGAGATAAATACTATAGAAGGTGAACTGTTGAAACTGCTCAATGAAAATGAACTGAGCAGTATGTATCAAGATCTCAAACAAATTTTGCTGACACTCGATAATAAACTTAGACAAGACAAGAAGAGAAAATTGGAACGAGATTTTTTCGATTTCCAAAAAGGCCAGGTCTTTGCTTGGCCAAGGGATAAGAAGCAGCCTTTGGGTAATCGGCAGAACTATACAGTCGCTAATTTTAAATCTAAGCCAGTGCTTCAGAACAGTAAACTACCAGTGAGCAACGCCCCTTTGATGATGTCATCAAATGAAGACGCTATACCGACCGACACAACGACACAAGCTGCCAGTATCACTACAAACGCTCCGGTTTCTACTTCTGTGGCTGTGAAACCGGCGAATCACTGTAGAAGCCATGATCCATTCTGCCAACTCAGATAATAGGGACACCCATGCACTACTTGGTCCCACAAGTGATTTTGCGGCTAAAGACCAACGAAGGAAACAGACGAGGATAGACTCTTTTATTGGAGCTTCTGAAGATGAGATATTCGGTGAAGGTGAAGGTTTTCCTTCTTTCCCTTTACCGATAAAACCGTTCGAGAGAAGAACTTTGTCACCCTTCAACAGGAAGAGAAAGAACACGGAGGAATTTGTCCCATATCAGAAGAAAATGATGAACTTTACCAGCATGACCTGATTATTAACATCTCAAGGTATGAACTAAATCTTCATGAAACTTCATTATTGAACAAGGGGTTAAGCTTTATCCCTCTTGTTCAACAGACTTTGTCGACATACTGGTGGACATTAAATTGTTCACCAGAAATTTAGGGTTGAAGTTAATGTATGGACATAATGATTTGAATGTTGATTCTACAGCATCCAATAATTTTAATTTTAAGAAACCGTCTGTTTTATACCACAGCCTCATCCCCTCTTGGAAGCCTTTGAGAAGGCATGCGAAAGTGATTTATTTACTTTGTATAATAATAATAAATTGAAACCGGAGTTTCACAATCTGACGTTGCATGAGAGGGAAGCTATTGTTAGTTTACAGAGTAACAATGACATCATTATCATAAGGCTGATAAAGGCGCCATTGTCATTATGGATAAGAACATATACACTAATAAAATGCAAGAAATGTTGATGGACAAAGACACATACACTCCCTTGACTGGAATGCACTCAATAATTTAATTAGGGAAGTACATAGTACGCTATATGATATGTTATTATGTAAAACTATAGACAAGGAACTCTATGTTTATTTTACGGTAGAGAATCCTTTGGTTCCCACTTTTAGGGTCTCCCTAAAGTGCATAAAACAGAGATAATCCCCTTTGAGACCCATTGTATCTAGCAAAGGATGGCTCACAGAACCACTTTCCATCTATTTGGACAAGATGTTCAAACCGATTGTGACCAACACTAATTATATTTTAAGGGACACGCAACAGTTTTTAGAGAAATTATCTGACTTAAACAGATTACAGTTGCTTTCAAGTGATGACATTCTTGTAACACTTGATGTGACATCATTATTTACATCAATACCAAATGATGTTGGTATTGAATATGTGCGTCAGTTCCTTTTGGCACATGACATAGCTAATACAGATGTTATGAAATGGATGAGTCTCCTAGAATTAGTTCTTGAGAACAATGTTCTGCTCTATGACAATAAGTATTTTTTGCAAACCAAGGGGGTAGCCGTGGGGACCCCTTTGCCAACACCTATGCCAATTTGGTGTTGGCACAATGGGAAGACACTTATGTATTTAATCATGCTTTATACTGTCAACACTTAAAACATTATAGTAGATTTGTTGACGATGTGTGTATTGTATGGGGGGGATCAGTTACATTACTAACAGACTTTGTTAGATACTTGAATGCCACTACTGATTTTCTGAATTTTGAATGCAGTTACTCTGTTTTGGAGATTGTATTTTTGGATGTTAAGCTAACTAAGGGAACCCATGGCATAGACACTGAGTTATTTAGGAAGACATGTTGGAAAAACAACTTACTGCACCGCAGCAGCATGCATCCCAAACATATACACAAAAACATTCCCAAGAATCAAATGTTACGGGCCTCTAGATTAACCACTCAAGAGTCTACCTTTAATAAACAGAAGACTATACTTAAAAAGAATTTTTAGAAAGGGGCTATAAAGAGACAGAAGTACATGAAGCACTAATTCATGGGGATATTCACAGAGTAGGTAAGGGCACTCCGTTTTTAAGGAGAGTAGATGATAATGATGGGTTGAACATCAAAACCAATGCCCCAGCAGTAAACAGACTGATTATTCCTTATACTAATATCAATAACCAAGTAAGGCAGGTTATAGGAGACAATTGGAAATTACTCTTGATGGATGAGAAAATAAAAGACTTAGTTGATACTAGACCAACAATATCTTATAGAAACATGAAGTCCCTAGATAGGAGACTATGTTATGAAAATCTTAACAAGGTCAATACTTTTCCACATAAGACAGGAACCTTTGCATGTTTAAGTTGTAAGCAATGCAAATATATAGCTGCAACTGATAAATTCATACATCCACACACAGGGCGTGAATATTCGTTCAAGGGATATGCATGTTGTAAAACTAGAGATGTTATATACCTCGCTCAATGCCAACAATGTACACTTTTTTATGTTGGTAAAACCAATAGGACATTACGTGAGCGAATAAGAGAACACATCTATGCAATTGATAAACAGAATACAACATATGCCCTAGCACGACATGTTTTAGATAAAGGATCTTCACATTGTTTTAAATTCATGGTCCTTGAGACTTTAACAAGAACTAATAGGCTAGGTAACATTAAAAGCCACACAGAAGGGATAGAGAACAAATGGATTCTTAGGCTACAAGCCCATTTTTATGGGCTCAATGATAAGATATCCCTCAAACCCTTTCTAGCCAGTAGACCCTTGAACCACTGAATTCTACACATTTATATTATGTATTCAATATTCATGTTTTTAATATATGTTTTAATATATGTTTTAACATATGTGTTTTTAACTCATGAGTCTATTTATGTGTGTTTTCACAAGTTTACTATATGTGCTTTCATAAGCTTTGTAGAATTTAGTAAGACATTTATACTCAGACTTGTTTGAATTTGTAAGCATCATTAACTACATCAATTACACCTTGTGGTCTTTAATCAATTAAGGTGCAATGTACTATGGTATATAAAGGGATGCATTATTCATACATCTTTAAAGGTCTGAAGAAGCGTTACACCAACGCAAAGCTTACCTGTCTATTTTTATACCTGTTTGTCTTAATAAAGGACAGTCTGTGGAAGATTTGGTGAGATTTATTTGCAGCCTGGTGCACTCCTCACTTTTGGACTACATTTTTTACTTAGAAACAGATAACCTTTACTTTGATGTCCACATAGCCCAAACTATAAAAAAGGTACACAAAAAATGGGAACTCTCTATGACATAAAAATGCCTTGCAGACAAGGCAAGAATCACCCTCGCTCAAACTCACCTTCTATCCACTCTGAGGTATGCTGCACCTATCCTAACTCAAACCAGAAAAGCAAATCTTGCCAAACTTGAGGTATGCTACAATAACATTGCCAGGTTTGCTAGCAACTCTCCCTACAGAACCCATCATTGTCTGGCCCTTAGGGATTTACAATGGCTAGAACTTCCGCAACTACTTAGCTATCAACAAATTCTCACAGCCTTCAGCATCCTCTCATACCCTGAAATAACTCCAGCCCTAAATCACCTACTATCTCACTATTCTACTTCACACACTCTTAGGTTTTCTAACAAATCTCTCCTTACTATTACTAGAGCAAACAACACAGCAGGAAAGGCATTATTTTCCCACACCACAACAAAAGCCTGGAACAGCCTCCCTGCTTCTATTACTTCTGTATCCTCTACCCAAACCTTCAAACACTTACTCAAACTTCACCTTACCAAAAACTGGATATGTCCATGTAAAACATAATTTACCACTACATTTCCCCCTCTATCCTTTACCAAACTCTTAACATTTTCATCATCTTGACTGTCTGCTGCCTGTTAACTTGACAAACAAATAACACTACAGAATTTGTAATTATACTTCTCATGTCTACTGTATATTTAATGTTATCACTGACATATGAACAAATGTTTGCTTGTTTTTTGTCCTTCAGATTTTAATTACTGTTGCTAAACTGTGAAGCTTTTTCTCCCCAGGCCCCCAGGGAGAAAACAATATTAGAGAATTTATAAATTTGCTTATCTGTTGTACTGTACTCGATGTTCTCACTGATATAATGTATGAATGTGTTTGCTTGTTTTTGGCCTTAAGATGTTAAGTATTGTTACTAAACTGTGGAGCTTTACTCCCTGGGCCTCCGCTGTAAATGGACCTCTGGTCAGTCGGACTATCCCGGTTAACAAATGTACAATAAAATAGTAAATAAAATAAATACTAATGTAAACCCTATGAAGTGTTGAATTGTACTATGTTTGCCTGTTATATTTCCAATATTTGTTAAACTTACTAAAAAAGCACACAAGTTCACAAACTGTAGAAAAACAAAGTCAGCACTCCTGGAACACCTCAGCAACTCAAGTAAATCCTTGTAGTAGTAAATGGTTGCAAAGAACTTTGGGGAGCTGTAAAAACACTTTTTATTAAGCCAAAATAACAAATAGATAAGCGCTTTCGTCAAGAACCTTCTCAACTTCATCAGATAAGAGCAAATCCAGGAAACACTCAAGTACATCCTGCAAGATGATTAAGTAATAAACCAATCCCATCACACTGACTAAAAAGGACCTCACTAAACTCAAATATTCATGAAATGCAATCATTAAAATATTCTTAAAAAGACACTCTTTAAAACCAGCATTTAAATGACATTAACAAGTGCAAAGATGCTGAAACTAAATATAAATACAAATACACACATAATGTAAAAAATCTATAAAATGGTGTTTATATAAAAATGAAAGTATATATAAAAAATGTATATAAATATTTTATATTTTTATTTTTTTATACATTTTACCTTTCCATTGCTTTTAGTTTTAACAGGCAAGCAATGGAGAGTGAATCATTTAATCCTGGCCATTGTCCCACATTTAGACGGACATGCCAGATTATTTATTTTCCAAAAGCAGCCCCCATGGGCCACCTCTTTTATCCAAGTCAACAGTGTCCACAATGAAAAATTTGAAAGAGCGGTCTGATTTTTCTGTGCAGTGTTTACTCAAGGCATTTGTGGATTTACCAAGTCTAATATCCCTTAAATGCTCATAAATTCTGTTTTTAAATTTCCTCTCTCCTTCTCTTTATGAGTTCAGGGAGGTCCTTTTTAGTCAGTGTGATGGGACTGGTTTATTACTTAATTAATACTCTTGCAGGATGTACTTAAGAGTGTTTCCTGGATTTGCTCTTATCTGATGAAGTTGAGAAGGTTCTTGACGAAAGAGCTTATCTATTTGTTATTTTGGTTTAAGAAAAAGTGTTTTACCGCTCCCAAAGTGCTTTGCAGCCATTTACTTCAAGGATTTACTTGAGTTGCTGAAATGTGTGGTTCCAGGAGTGTTGAATTTGTTTTTCTACAGTTTGTGAACTTTTGTGCTTTTTAGTCGGTTTTATGGCTTCAGGCACAGATCTGGATACCATACCACCACCTTTGTACTCTCAAGACCTGGGAAAATCCATCAGTGATCTTACTTTACTGCCTACAAGACTTTAGTCAATGTTTGGAAAGGCATGAGAGATTAAACACCCCCCCGAACAACCAGGAATTGCTTGGCTCACAGGGGGAAGGTAACCATTTACTTCAGTTCAATGAGCAGACCAATTCCAACGATGCGGATGAGAGGAGGACCAATTCGGAGCTTATTTCACTCAGGGGAAGTGAAAATAGGACCAGAAGTGCTTTTAACACTAATTCTGACAAATGAACATGGAACTGAAGGCAGACAACCACAAACCACAAACGAAGGATCTAACATGCATTCTGAAGCTCCACATTTCAATACCTAGCTTTCTGTTACTACAAGCCTGTTTTCCCAAAGAAATGTAAGTTCTACTTCTTATAATGACAATCTGGAGAAGTTTGATAAGTTGCTTTTAAAAATAAAGAAATTGCAACTTGACAACTTATACTAATGCCTTAAACTAAAGATTGTGCCTAAGGGCCTCCGCCTGTGGCGGTTTCCTACAGGCTTGATTAGTAACTCTGCATTCCATAAAGAATTGTTGCATTTATTTGACCAGCACAGGTTTGAATACATGGAACTGGTTATAAAGCATAATGACAAAACTATACAAAGTTTAACACAGGAAGCTACAGAACTTGATGCACTATTGGCTTCTAATACTGCACACTCTGCTAATAACTTTGAATATGTGCGTATTTTTAAAAGCACTGAACAACAGGTAAACACCATTAAAAACAGGAAATTAAATAAAATTGAGCATGACAAATTTGAATATGAAAGAAATGTTGCATTCCCTGAACCCCCAAAATCCCAAGGTTGGGGTGACCATGCACAACCCCACCCAGATGGTCAGAACGACTGAGGGAGCGTAATTACAGAGAGAACAACCCACAGGCCCCTCATTATGCCAACAGGGACCGGGGGGGGGGGGCAACAGGAGAGGTGCCTATACAAGGTACTAGCTGTGTCTGCTGAAGATGATACAGCTCCCCCTGGTTTGTCCATTTCTTTAAATCATGATGGTGACTTTAAAGTTTTCAATTATTCTAGTGTACCTATTGACAGTACAGACTGTGATATTTTTGCTAGAGGATTGACTTTTGTTCCTGATAAAAGTACCAATATTGAAACAGCATTATTGGATTTGAAGTTGTATACTAGAAAATTGAATCTGAATGCTTTATTTAACAATTGTAGGTCAATCATGGATCCCATTAAGTTATCCAGTACCTTTAACCCCCCCCCCCATTCATCCCTCACTACAGCTTTTTGAAAAACGTTGTGAATTAGATATGAGGAATGTTAAAATGGCAAAAAAGCAAAAATGGAATTTTAAACAGGATGAAATGAATACGTTACGACAACTGTCTGATAATAAGGACCTCCGGATAATGAAACCGGACAACGGGGGTGGGATTGTCGTGAAGAACATGGTGGACTACAACAATAAAATAGGGAGTTTGCTAGCAGGTAAAGCTTACATGCAGTCTTCGTTTAATGAACTACATGGTGCATGTAAGAAAGTGAGAAGTGTTTTACAGGATTTATTCATTTAAGGTAGTCTCTTTCTGGATTAATTTAATTTTTTAAGTATAGCACAGCCTAGGATCCCTATCATTTTCGGGTTACCCAAGATACATAAAGACTTAGACCAACCACCTATGCGGCCCACAGTTGATGCAATGGGCTCCATTATCCACCCTATAGCCAAATTCTTAGACATCAGATTGAAGGACTTTGTGCAACATGAACCTTTACTATGCAAGGACTCATGGGACTTTTTGAAAAGGATTAATGTGTTAGAATTTGATGAAACGGTCAGTTTCATCACAATCGATGTCAGAGATTTATATACGGTAATGCCGTACACCACAGGCATGGAATGGTTTTGTGAATTTTTGGTGGGTAAGGGTCTTCCCCGGCCACTGGTTAACACCTATGAGACTTTATTGGAACTAGTACTTACAAATAATTTAATTCTATTCAATAATGAACTGTTTTTACAAATTGAAGGTGTGGCAATGGGGTCAACGTGTGGTGGTTTGTATGCCAACATAATTATGTTGGAATGAGAAAAGAGATTTTTAATAAATACCCCATGGTTTAAGTTCTGTGCATTTTATACACGGTTCTTGGACGATGCCTTTATTTGTTGTAATGGTCCGAGAGAAGAGATCCCCCTGTTTTTAAAATATATCAATGGCACAACCAGTTTTTTTTTAAGTTCACACATGAGGTTAACAGTGAACAAAGAGCATATTTGGATGTCTTACTGAAGAAAGAGTGTCAGTTGACGGCCTTTGTAGCACAAATTCATAGGAAAGCAACCTATTCAAACAGCTTTCTGCATTTTGATAGTGCACACCCATTTAAACAAAAAAGAGGGGTAGTAAAGGACCAATTTGCAAGGGCAGCCCAGATGGTTAGTTTGTTTGATAACTTCTTAGATGAGTGTGACCATCTGAAAGCTATGTTTTGCAAGAGGGGTTACCCATTATGGCTCCTTAATGAAGTCATGATTGAGGTGGTCAACAAAAGAGAAAGAGTTTTTTTTAAACCCTTGTTAGGTCACCATGAGGTGATACCTGCCCAGGGAATGCCCCCTGTTGATGGCTGTTTGGTTAATAGAGTAAGAACTGACTTGACCCAATCCAATGTTGAACAGAATTCAAATTTTAAATGCGCTTTTATTACCACTTTTCACAGTAACAGTAAGGATGTGTTAGATATTTTATTCAAAAATTGGGCTATATTGCTTAATGACAGTTTGTGTGATCAGTGTAGTTTTGTGATGGAAGGCCACGAATTTTTGGTGAATGGTTTTAAAATACAGGTGAATAAGAAGATGTACTGTCATACTGAAAGCATTGTTTATTGTGCAGTGAGTAACTCATGTGAATGTTTCTATATCGGAAAGACTGAGAAGAAATTTAAAAACAGAATTTATGAGCATTTACGGGATATCAGACTTGGTAAATCCACAAATGCCTTGAGTAAACACTACACAGAAAAATCAGACCACTCTTTCAAATTTTTCATTGTGGACACAGTTGACTTGGATAAAAGAGGTGACCCATGGGGGCTGCTTTTGGAAAAGAAAGAATTAATCTGGCAGGTCCGCCTAATTGCGGGGCAATAGCCAGGATTAAATGATTCACTCTCCATTGCTTGCCTGTTAAAACTAAAAGCAATGGAAAGGTAAAATATATAAAAAATAAAAATATAAAATATTTATATACATTTTTTATATATACTTTAATTTTTATATAAACACCATTTTATAGATTTTATACATTATGTGTGTATTTGTATTTATTTTCAGCATCTTTGCACTTGTTAATGTCATTTAAATGCTGGTTTTAAAGTGTGTCTTTATAAGAATATTTTTATGATTGCATTTCATGAATATTTATGAGTTTAGGGAGGTCCTTTTTAGTCAGTGTGATGGGATTGATTTATTACTTAATTAATGCTCTTGCAGGATGCACTTAAGAGTGTTTCCTGGATTTGCTCTTATCTGATGAAGTTGAGAAGGTTCTTGATGAAAGCGAGTGTCTATTTGTTATTTTGGTTTAATAAAAAGTGTTTTACCGCTCCCAAAGTGCTTTGCAGCCATTTACTACAAGGATTTACTTGAGTTGCTGAAGTGTGTGGTTCCAGGAGTGCTGACTTTATTTGTTAAACTTATGTTAAAACTTTGTTATGTTTGTAAAGCTTTTCTCCCCGGGCTTCCACTGAAAATGGGTTAGTGACCCAGTGTACTTTCCCTGTCAATAAATGTGAATAAATAAATAATATTTTAGCTGTTGTTTATTATTGTTTTATTAAATATGTACATTTGTTTTATAATATTTCTATCATATATTAATGTGTTGTTACAATTTTCAATAAAAACAATTAAGGGGAAAAAAAAAAGAATATCTAAGAAAATGGTATTTTTTTTTTCCCCCAAAGGAAAGTTATCTGCTCAGCAAAGAAAAGCCTGAAAGCAGAGTACTCTTCTGCAGCAGTAAAGCTCTGAAGGGCTTCATGCCCAAACTTGTCTTTTAGTCAGCTCAACTTCAGCTGCTTGATAGTTTGGACACATGGAAGGTGACCTGAAACTTTAAAAACTGGCCCACTGTTATATCCTTGGCAGAATATAACCCATATAACTACGGCTACAGCAGCAGTGATCAAGATGAAGAAAGTACAGTTGTGTACACTTACCATAAATGTAGATGTTCAAGTGTATTCACTGTTGCAGTCATTACATTTGGGGTAATCTGCAGGCAGATTGCCCTCAGTCGGCCTGAATAACAAAGTCTTGGGTCCTGCGTCAGTTGCTGTCTCCTCTTCCATGACGTCAGGTCGTCAGGGTATAAAACATGCAGCTGACACCATTTAATCAGTTTTTCTTGCCCCAGATGCCAGGTGACCCCCAAAAGGGGAGCAAAAATATATATAAATAAACTGTAAATATATAAATGCACCTTAGAAACATAAAATTTACCTTCAACTAAAAGCAAATACACCACAAAGGCTTTGAGTATAGTGAAGGAAAGAAAAGGTATAGAATGTGGGATGGCAGGTGGGTAACCCAGACTGCAACAGTGAATACACTTGAACAGCTACATTTATGGTAAGTGTACACAACTGTACTATGTTCTTCGTGTTTTACTGTTGCAGTCATTACATTTGAGTAGAATCCCAAAGCTATGGATGGGAGGATGGAACTAAACAGCATTAGGAGCAGCTATAAGGCCCTGCAGGACTGCAGTGGCAAAGCCTGCCCCGGATTTAGAGAAGAGGGGTAAATGGTAATGCTTTGTAAACGTATAAACAGAGCTCCAAGTAGCAGCTTCTAGAATGTCTTTGGTTGGGACCCCTCTGAGAAAAGCTGCTGAAGTAGAGGCATCCCTGGTGGAATGGGATCTGATCCCCTTGGGCACAGGTTTACCATGGTGCAAATAGCAGAAACGAATGCAGTGGCTTATCCATTTAGAAATAGTCTGCTTTGATACAGCCTTCCCCTCTGATCCTGCAGCAAATGCTACCAGTAATTGCTCAGACTTTCTTAGAGATTTTGTCCTGTTTAAGTAGAATCTTAGTTGCCTGTGTACATCCAATGAATGCAGAATCCGCTTCCCCTTGTTCTGCGGATTTGGGAAAAAAGTTGGCAGGTGAATGGTCTGGTTAAGAGCCACACTGGATACCACCTTAGGCATAAAAGAAGGATTGGTCCTGAGGGCCACCCTGTCCAGATAAAATATAATGAAAGGCTCCACTGCCATGAGAGCCTGTAGTTCTGAAACCCTTCTAGCTGAAGTGATTGCCAAAAGAAAAGCTGTCTTCCAGGATAGAAATTTTATATTCGCAGTAGCTGTTGGTTCAAAAGGAGGCAGGGTGAGTTTTTCCAGCACAAAATTGAGGTCCCTTGCAGGAGTTGGTTTTCTCCTGGGAAGCCTTAAAATTTTGGCCTCTCTGAGATACTGTTTTAGCAGTGGATGAGAAAAGACGGGAGGCTCTGTGTTGTAATGAGCCGAGATGGCAGAGGCATGGATTTTTATTGAAGAAAAAGATAGGCCCTTGTCAAGCATCTCAGTAAAGTATTGTAAAATCTGAGGAATATTGGGCTTTGCTGTGTCTATTCCTTGTGCTTGGTTCCAAGCACAGAATCTCTTCCATTTATCAGCATAAGATTTTCTAGTACTAGGCCTTCTGGCTTCCAAAATGACATCCATCACAGGTTTACTGAGAGATGTGGTTTGAATAATCAGTTGATTAGCCATGCTGCAAGATTCAGAGTTTGGAGCTGAGTGTGCAGAATTTGGTAGTTCTGCTGAGACAGTAGATGAGGTGTCTGAAGCAAGTACCACGGAGGAAGGTGTAACATATTCCTTAGAAGTGGGTACCAGTGTTGGTGAGGCCAGTCCGGAGCAATTAGAATCATTTTTGGTTTTTCCTGTCTGACTTTCAGTAAAACCTTGGAGAGTAGAGGCAGAGGGGGAAAGGCATAGACTGATAGGCTTTTCCAGCTGAAGGATAGAGCATCCACTTTTCATGCTTTTTTGTGATGAGTTCTTGTGCAGAATTTGTCCAACTAATAGTTTTGGGGAGAGGCAAATAGATCTATGTCTGGGCTTCCCCATTTCTGTGTTAACATGCTGAAGATGTGTAGATCCAGTTTCCATTCGTGCGTGTCCATAAGATTTCTGCTTAGGTCATCTGCCAAAGTATTTTGCTTTCCAGGCAGGAATTGAGCTTGAAGATGTATTTGGTAAGTCAAGGCTGTGTTCCACAAGGCCATGGCTAGTCTGCAAAGGGGGTAGGAATGGGTACCCCCCCCTGCTTGTTTATGTACCACATAACTGTGGTGTTGTCCGTCTTTATCAGTAGTTGTTCTGGATGAAGGAAGTCCTTGAAGGCTGTCAGAGCATTCTGAACAGCTAGCATTTCTTTCTGGTTGATATGCAGATGCATTTGGTTTGGGCTCCATTTGCCCTGAATGCATTTCCCTGCCATGTGTGCCCCCCAATCATAGTCTGATGCATCTGTAGTTAGGGTTTGGGTGGCAGGGGGTAGAGTGAATGACAGTCTCTTGTTTTGGTGACATGTCTCTGCCCACCAAAGAAACTCCTTTTGTAGGCAGGGAATGAGAGGAATCATTGTTTCCAGGCTGTGACAATGTTGACTCCATAAACTTTTTAGGTACCATTGAAGTTTCCTCATATGCGGTCTCGCATATGGAATTAGTAGAATGCAGGATGCCATGAACCCCAAAGCCTGCAGAATTTGTCTTGCAGATAACTGGGTTTTTGTTGCCATTTGTTTGAAGTATGTTGTCAATTGCATTTGTTTGTCTGGCGTGAGGTAAGCCATCTGGGCAGTTGCATTGAAGCTTGCACCCAGGAATGTAATTATTTGAGAGAGTACCAGTTGTGATTTCTTTTCGTTTATGGTGTACCCTAGGCATGCTAAAAGCCTTTTTACAAATGCCAGATGTTGAAGAAGAGTGTCCTTGTCCTCTGCCTGAATGAGACAATCGTCCAGATAAGGATAAATTTGAATGTTTCTTTGTCTGCAGAATGCAATTATTGGTGCCAGGCACTTTGTAAAGACCCAGGGCGCAGTAGATAAGCCAAAGGGCAGTGCAGAGAATTGGTAATGCAAAAAACCTACTTTGAAGTGGAGATATCTTCTGCAAGATTCCCTTATTGGGATATGCAGGTATGCCTCTTTTAAGTCTTGAGTTACTAACCAAGCATTCTTGCCTAACATAGGCAGTAGCTGTTGTAAAGACAGCATTTTGAATTTTGGAATGTCCAGGAACATGTTCAGAATCGATAAGTCCAGTATTGGACACCATAAATTGTCTTTTCTGGGTACCAGGAAAAGTCTTGAATAAAATCCCTGTCCTGTTTCCTTTTTTGGTATCGGTTGAATAACCCCCATATCCATGAGGGACATGACTTGTTTCTCGGCCTCTGCCCACTGGTTTTGTGGCAGATCCGGCCATCCGTTTGGAAATGGCAAAGCATGGAAATTAAATCTGTACCCCTGGGATACTATGTTTAATACCCATTTGTCCTGTGTGATTAACTGCCAATTTTGAGCATGAAGTGCTAGTTTTCCCCCAAGGGGGCTGCCAAAAGATAAGTGCTTGGAGATGGTAGAGGAAAGTCATTGAGACTGCTTACTGTAGGGTTGTGCTTTGTTACCTCCAGATTTGAAGTTGGAGGCACCCCATTGCTTTGACCTGTAAGGTCCCTGTGACTGATATCTGCAGCCTTTTGACCGCCTGGGTTTGCCCTGAGTGGCTCTCTGTTGGACACAGGAAAGGACCAATTTTTAGTATGCCAGTGCCTACTGAACCTGGGTGGCTGCACTTGCAAGAAATCTTTTACAGTTTGCATAGATTTAGCTTTGTCTTCCACTTTCTTTAAAACGTCTTCTGCATTATTACCAAACAAAGTATCATGCTGCAAAGGGGCATCCAACAATTTAGCTTTAACATGATCAAGCAGATTTTGCTGCTTGAGCCAGGCATGCCTTCTTATCACGGATCCAGTAACGGCGGCCCTACACGAGGCCTCCAAGGAATCAAAACCACATTGCAAAGTATGCTTTCCAACCTGTTCTGCTGAATGCAATAAATCCTGTAACTATTTTCCACACAATCAGAAATCAACATCATTTTCTGTTTCAGTAAGCCCATAACATGCTGTTGATATTTAAGCATATGAAAATGGCAGTTTAAAGCCCTGATTGCCAGGGTTACAGACGTATAAACCTTCTTATCCCATCTATCCAGCGCCCTGGAATCTCTATCAGAAGGGGTAGGATTTTTGGCTGTAGAAGCCTTAACACCCTTAGGACCCTGAGAAATAGTCTCAGGATCAGCAGCAGGATTTCTGAAAAGAAATTTGTGGGAGTCAGGAACCCTGAAATATCTGTCTAGCTTACTAGGAGGCAGGGAATCAGGAGCCATGCTTGATTCCGGGAACACATCATCAACAATGTCTAATACAGGAGATATTGCCAAAGGCCTATTCTGAGGAAGAAGGAAATCCCTAAGCCTCTTTTTGGATTCAGAGAAGTCCTGACTCTCCCAGTGAAAATGTTCCCTTAAAGTATGCAAGGTCTCTCCAAAAGAATAATCCTCAGGAGGAGATGCAGATGGGATGGATTCCTCTGCACCAGAATCCACATAAGGGGGAATAGAAAATTCCTGATCAGAAGAAATGAAAACCTGATCTGTAGATTCATAATCAGTGCCTTGCCTAGGCCTCTTAGCGGGGGGGGGGGGTTGGGAACCCCTGATCAGGGTAATTAAATCCTCAGCCATTTTGATCATTTGTTTTTTAGGCATAGGCGCCTGAGCACGTGGCTCATGTGTCAGTTTTTTAGACACAGAAGTTGATTTTGACCTTGTTTTTGTTGATGGCATTGGTTTAATATAAAAATGTTGAAGCCTGAAAACACCCTCAGAAGCCGGTGCATGCTCAGCGGCTCCAGACCCATCCAAGGGAGAGACATCCATGGGTTCAATACTTTGCGAATCTCGTGGCATACTGGACTCCGAATGGGTCTCGGTAGAGGCCTGCGACTCAAATGTAGCAGGTATCAGGGGCTGCGAAAGCGCCTCACTGAGTACTGGCGAACTGGCGACTGGTTAAAGAGAAGCTTCGTTGTCAGTTTTGGACCTTGACTGTCTGTCTTTTTCCTTGCGTTTTTTGTGAACTCCGGTAGTCGGATTGCTAACCGACGACATTTCAGGGTAGTTAAATCTTGAACCAAAATATTTAGAGGCAAAAATATACTGACGCTTAATAGTGCGTTGGTTAAATTTAGCACAAAACTGACAGCAAGGCACATTGTGATCAGAGCCTAGGCAAGGAATACAGTACAAATGAAAATTCTTATGAGGTATTTGCTTTCCACAAGTAATGCAATTATTAACTTTTACTGACATCAGTAAGGAGCAAGAAAAAGTTTCCCCAATGGGGTACTTAGCTTTAGTTTGAAGACTTCGGTTCTGAAACTCGAAAACGAAAATTTCAGGAGTCGGCCGACCGACACTTGCGAACTACTTCTGCTTCGGGCACCTCGCGGCAAAAAAGTCTGATTAAAATGGCGTCGGCTGCATGTTTTATACCCCTGACGACCTGACGTCATGGAAGAGGAGACAGCAACCGACGCAGGACCCAAGACTTTGTTATTCAGGCCGACTGAGGGCAAACTGCCAGCAGATTACCCCAAATGTGATGACTGCAACAGTGAAACATGAAGAACATCATCCCTATTACTAAACAAAACACTGTAACCACAAAGTGCAATCTAAAAGGAGTGCAACCAAGTAAGGCTTCAGGACTGTACAGTCGAATTTAGTATTAGCCTTCAAACAGTGAGAATTTAGATAGGAGATGATGAGTGGGAATGTTGACACAGTAGGAAGATGACAACACACATCTATCTTTATGTCAAGTACATAACATTTGTATCCAATGTTGCCTTTTTCAACTGTCTCAACAAGTGGGACAAAGTACCCAGACTAGAACTGCCTCGGAAGACATTATGGAAGGATATTCCAGAGAATGATAGAACAAAAGGAAGCTGTGGACTTGGATTGTAGAATGAAGTTGTAATGAGAGGCAACCCAATAACAAACTGGACAGGGAAACTTTATATACATTGGAACCCAATTTAGAAACCAGCTGTTCACTCTTTTTAAAGTTCTTTATATGGTGTAAGAAAACAAAGTTGACACCAAACATCTAAGGAGTGAAGAAGATGCTCACAAATATTTAAAAAATTTGGAAAGCAGACTGGCAGTTGTACAGTTTGGTTTAATTTAGTATCCAAAACCAATGTAAATGAAAGATGGGATCTTCCTGAGGGTAACTCTATCCTTATGAAAAAGTCACCTACAGCAGTTTACACAACAAAGCCTGTAGTTTCACAAACTCCTGGCGACACTCTGCCACCAAAAACATTTTCTAGGACAGGAACTTCAGATCGACTGAAGCTGCAGACTCCCAGATGTCTCAAGGAGGCATCAGGTCCCTCAAAGGTGGGGGGGGGGGGACAAAAGAAAGACACCTCAAACACTTTTGACAGCCTAAATGAAGCAAACCAAGTATACTGCTTCCCCCATGGGAAAAAATAGAAATGGCAGCCAGTTTGTTCTTTGATCATGGAATAACTAGCCCCCTGTATGGAAGATGCCAGCAGGGAAGTCCAGTATCAAAAGTAAGGCCAAATGGCAAATCTTTTCCAATTACTTTTACGGGTCTTCCTAATGGAGAGTTTTGGAGAAGAGGTGAAAATCTGTACAACACTCTAGAAGACAGTCTGGTATTTCTGGTCATCACTGGAAGTCAAGGAAACCAAGTGAGTGAGACTGAGTGATCTGAAGTCTGGGTGAGGCTTGCTGAAGGGGTGAGAGATCAAATCCAGAAAAGGATCTGAGACCCAGGGTGGGTATACTGTGTGAGGCCAAAGGATCCTGACAAGGCCAAAAGGGGGCAATGAGTATGACCTTTGTTATGCACCAAGCCACTTTCTGAAGGAAGCTGTCAATAAGGGGAACTGGAGGGTAAGGTTCAGCAGTCCTGGGACCAAGTATGGACTAGAGCTTCCCTTTAAGACTGTCCCTCCTGAGGGATCAGGAAGAAGAAGCTGTCAAAATTTATGCTGGTTGGGTCTGCAAACAGACTGCAGCAAGGATGTTAACAGTGTCTGAAGATTTTGGGACACCACAAAGAGTTTAAGGAACCTGTCATGTGGTAGAAGAATTGACTTGCTCAATTTTTCTGCCAAGCTGTTGGACTTGTCCAAGATGTGCATTGCAACAAGAAAGCACTGAGAAGACATTGCCCACTGCCAAACCCTCATGGCCTCTCTAAACAAGGGGTAAGATGGGGTTCTGTCTTATTTGTTGATGTACCAGATCACCTACATATTATCCGCCTGAACTGCTATCACACCAGTGGGGAGGCAATCCTGAAAGGCCTGTGAATCAAGGAAGACTGCCTGCATCTCCAAAACACAGATGTGAAGGTTGGCCTCAGTCTGGAACCAGGTACCTTGGGCCATCATCCCTTCCAAATGCCCCCCACCTGAGAGGGGAAGCATCTGTACTTACCATGGCCTTCAGCAGGGAATACACAAAGTGTCATCAACGGAGAAGCCAGCCACCACAGAACATGTTGCCTGCAGATGATGACGAGGCTAACAGGGTGCTGGATTGGTTAAGGCAACCCAGACCACAGGGTGGACAGAGTCACTGGAGTACTCTTATATAAAACCATGCATGTAAGACTACATTGATCAAAGCTGCTATGGACCCCAATAGGCAAAGAATCAGGAATACTGGAGGATTCTGTTGGCATAAAACTTGCAAAGCTTGAATACCAAGAGAGAACAGTCAGGACATAAGAAGGCTTGCCATTTGGTGGTGGTGGTGTCCAGGTGGCAACCTATGAATTTCAAGATCTGAACTGGTTCCAGTTTGGACTTACAGAAATTTACTATAATTCTTAAGGAAGAATACAAATGGATTAAGAAGTCTCTGGAATAAACTAGTGAATCCCTTGTGGTGGCT
Source organism: Protopterus annectens (assembly GCF_019279795.1). Classification (NCBI taxonomy): domain Eukaryota; kingdom Metazoa; phylum Chordata; order Ceratodontiformes; family Protopteridae; genus Protopterus; species Protopterus annectens. Next base: position 402,927,731 of record NC_056747.1, read on the forward strand.
GTAATGAGCCAGTTGAATACCCGGAACCCTTGTAACCAGAGTCGGGCTGCTACCACTGCCTTGCCCTTGGTAACACCTGGTGAGAACAAAGGGCAGTGCTCTGAAACTGGAAAGGACTGGCTCCCAGTCAGAAGCAATGGAGCTTCCTAGACTACCTGGCTATCATGATATGATGCCATGCGTCCTGTAGGTCCACCAAGCACACCTGTCCCATTCTTCCTCTGAAGAGGGAGTACAGACTGTACTAAAACTATCCAGGTGGAGGTCTGCCTGACAAACTCATTTAACTGGCTTAAGTCCAAGACTGGCTTTAGGTCCCTCATTGCTTTGTTGGCTGCTAAAAAGAGTGAATCTTGAGTAGACTCCAGATGTTCTCAAGTCTGATGAGACCTCAGGGATTACTCATTTGTTTTAGCAGTTTTGATATTTCTTGTACTACTGCCCTTCTTTGTCAGGGTGGAACACCTGAAATGGACTTCCAGGCTCATAGGTACATACTAGGCCAACAATCACTGGGCCTTTCTAAGCCTAGAAAAGAAACCCAACTGTATCACAGAAGTTTACATACCTTACAGGTTATTTTAAGCAGTATATATAAAATAGGGCAAGTTTTTCAGGTTCTCTCTATTTATTAGGGAGATAGGTGTATTTTCGATTTCCCATTCACTGGTCCAGGTTTCTCTTGAATACAGCTAGGGAAGAGCTGTGCTTCACATAGATGGGAAGCTTATTCCAGAGAAGGCGAATTCTCTGAGACACATACGTAGCCCTCTAATGTGCCCTATTTATGCTGTAATCAAAGTTTAAATCCCTAATTTGAGTAATTCTGATGTTATTTGTTTTGGGGATATGCTAAAAGTCCACCAGAGTAGGACTCAAGGATACCTGTATGCTAGACATAGATCACCTCTCAAATGTCTCTAGGAAACAGAGTATAGAGAGAAGGCTTTGAGGCGATCTGCACAGGACATGCTGTTTATGCCCTGTGTTCTTTTTGTGATGAACGTCTCCTCTGAATGTTCCATTTGTTGCCTTGGTCAGGTACATACCGAATGGAGCTCTGTATTCAATGATGGGCCTGATGAGGACTGAATAGAGTAGAAAAAGAAGTTATGTACTCACCATAATGTTCCATCTGAGTTGTTGCTCTTTGTCTTCAACCTGTGGATACTCGGATCCGACCAGATCTGACTTGGCCGCATTTCCAGCATTTGATCCGAACTCGAAGTTCCTCCCCTACCCATAATGGCAGTCTTCCTCCTCCCTTCAGATTGAGTTTCCAGCTAACCCTAGCATCTCAATCTGACCCAAAGTCTTACTTCATAATCATAGGTTTCCAGATATAAAGAGAAAAATGAATGCTAAAGTGGTGACTATACCTCTTCTATCCAGACCACCATGCAGACACAAAAAGGGCAGGGGGAAGGAGGGAGGGATGGTTGAAGACAAATGAAGAGCAACAACTCAGATGGAATGTTATGGTGAGTATATAATTTCTTGATCTGAAGTTGCTGTCTTCATTTGTCCTTTAACCTGTGAGACAGAGTCCCCAGCTACCAACACACTGGGGAGGCCATCATGGAAGGATATTCCGGAGCAGAGCGGAGCCAAAGGATGCCCTGTTCCTGGAGAGAATGTCCAACTTATAGTGTGAAATGAAAGTATGCGAAGATGCCCAAGTGGCCGTAGAGCAAATATCATCCAGCGAAACTCTGGACCAGAAGGCAGCTGAGGTAGCCATAGATGTAGTCAAACGGGCCTTAACATGTCCTGGCGGGGGTAAACCTCTAGTTGAATACGACATGATAATACACTGGGAAATCCAACAAGCAATGGTAACTTTCACTACAGGTTTCCCTAGAAAAGGCTTAGAATAAGAAACAAAAAGTTGGTCAGACTTACAGAAACACTTAGCTCTATGCAAATAAAAATGTAATTGACAATGAACATCCAACAAATGCAATTTGTATTCCCCCTTGTTTTGAAAATTGGGAAAGAAAACAGGGAGCTTAATAACCTGGTTAATGTTAGATTCTGAATTCACCTTGGGAAGGAAAGCGGGATTAGTACATAAAGACACCCTGTCCTTATTAAAGACCATATATGGAGATTTAACTGACAATGCCTGAAGTTCCAAAACCTTTTTGGCTGATGTAATGGCAAACAGGAAAGCCATTTTCCAAGACAAAAACTGTAAGTCTACTGAAGCTGATGGTTCAAAGGGGGAAGAGACAAACGCTTGTAGAGCCACATAAGATCCCAAGAAGGCATTGGGTCCTTAATTGATGGCCGAAGCAAGAAAGTGCCCCTCAAAAAAGCCTTGCAAAGCTCAGAAGAAGCTAGAGAGGCCATGTTGTCACCTACATAAAAATAAGATATAGCTGCCAGTTGGACCGTGACTGTAGAAGAACTGGCGCCTCGGTGAAAAATGCTTGCCAAAAATTCAAGAACCACCGGAACTGGAGCAGTAAAGGGGTTTAAGGTCCCATTGAGAGGCCCAGATAGCAAAACATTTCCACTTGCTGGAATAAATCTTCCTAGTGGAAATCTTATGAGCCGCAACTAACAGCATTTCTGGCCATCCTGAATCAACATGCCCCAAAACGTATCATTAGAACAAAGACCAAAATAGCACCCTGGCTAACTTCTATTACCAAACAAAAAATTATACTTAGAAATAAATCGTGGAAAAAATGGCGGTCCTCCAGAAATCCAAACGATCACCAAATCTTCAAAGAACTCAGAAATAATACCAAAAAAGCTATACTTGCAGATAAAAAAAAATTATTACCTTGAACTACAACAATCAACCAAAAAAGAACCAAAAAAGTTTTGGTCTACTATCAATAATCTTCTTACCCCAGGCAAAGTAGTTACACCAAACCCACAAAACTTAGATCCTGACAACCCTTCTTTAATAGCCAATAACTTCAACACCTTCTTTACTACTTCCATACAAAATCTAGCTAACCACTTAACCCCTGATTCCTCCCAACTGCTCTTAAATAACAATAACAACTGTCTTCCACCCCTGCAACTTCAACCCATACCTACCTCCGACATACAATCTCTTTTACAAAAACTTAAACCTACTACACCCTCAGCTGATAACCTTCCAGCTGAATTTCTTCAAATAGCAGCCAAAGCTATCGCCTACCCTGTTTCCATCCTCATAAACAGATCCATAAAAGAAAGTACTTTTCCCACAATCTGGAAAATATCTCATATCATACCCCTACACAAAGGAGGCAAATCCACAGACCTTTCAAACTTTCGTCCTATAGCACTACTATCTCCACTAGCTAAAATCATGGAAAAATGCATACACAAACAACTACTTAACCATCTCCTTCAAAACAACCTACTTGCAAATACTCAACATGGATTTAGACCTTCACATAGTACTACCACTGCTCTACTTTCCTTTTCCAACACCATCAACTGCAATTGTAACAACAACAAACTAACCTCTTCTCTTTTCCTAGACCTGTCAAAAGCCTTCGACATGGTCAACCACACACTTCTACTACACATATTAAAATCCCTTGCTTTGGATACGTCCTCCTTAACTTGGTTCTCTTCTTATCTCGAAAACCGACAACAAGCAGTACTCTGGAAAAATTGTCTATCTTCCCTACTACCTATCTCTTTAGGAGTCCCACAAGGATCCATACTAGGCCCACTCTTATTCTCTATCTTTATTAATGACCTCCAAGCATCTATCCAAAACACTACATGTATACAATATGCAGATGATTCCACCATTATTTGCACAGCCTCCACTCAATCTGAACTCCACTCACTCACACAAGCTACCTTTTCTATCGTCGAACACTGGTTCTCAAAACGATGTCTTCTCCTCAATCCCAAGAAAACAAAACTACTACTTTTCTCACCTACACACAAATCTACACAACTTAACTTCTCTATTACTGCAGGTGATAACTCCCTCATCTCTCCAGACTTATCAACTAAACTACTTGGTGTTACTATTGACAATAATCTTAGCTATGATTACCATATCAACAACACCATAAAAGCAGTTAATAAAAAAATTGGATCACTATACAGAATCAAACCCTACCTTACACCAGAAGCACGGACCACCTTAGCAGAAACACATCTCATCTCGACCCTATTGTATGCCTCCTCTATTTACACTAACCTCTCCAAAAGCAACCTGAAGAAACTTACGACATCCTACCACAATATAGCTCGCTTTGCCACAGCATCCCAGTATAGAACACACCACTGTCTAAACTTAAAACACTTACACTGGTTGGAACTTCCCAACAAGATTATATATCAACAACTCCTAATAACACATAACATATTATATCAACCATCTAAAACACCTGCTCTCACTAATCTTCTGAGCCCTTATAATAACCTGAAACAACTACGTTCTGCTGAAAAGCTTCAAGTCAACACTACTCGAATCACCAATTCTGCAGGTAACTGCCTTTTTCCCAACGCAGTAGGCAAAATATGGAATAACCTCCCCTCACACATTACCTCTATAGGCTCCTTTGATCTTTTTAAAAAACAACTCCTTGCACATCTTAAAAACTTCTGGCTCTGCTCTTGTACCAATCCTGACTGAGAAACCTAATACCTTCTACTATCATACTTCCTTACTTCTCAACTGCAATCCTTCTCTGTGTTCTCAAACATCCTAATGACTTTACAGTTTCTACTGTTCTCATAAAAAAAAAAAAAAAAAAAAAAAAAATGCAATGATCTGAATGGAGTGTAGTTCTAGATATAATTAATGTCTGTTGCAATACGCAGATAGTATTATATGTGTTCTATTTTTTTCTTGATCTAGACTAATAACTATCCATGGTAACTTAATATCTGTTAAAGGAACTCATAGTAAATCTTCAATTTTGTATAACCTTTGTTTTAAATCTGTGGAGCTTTTCTCCCCGGGCCTCCACTGAAAATGGAAATTATCCAGCTGGACTAGCCCGGTCAACAAATGTAAAATAAAATAAAATAAATAAAATAAATATTTTTTTGACTGGTGAGGATAGCCTCAGTGTCCTGACAATCATTGGAACCGGAGCAGCCAAGCTGCGAGCTTCAGACTGCCAAGGTCTGGATGAGGTATCCCTGAAGGATGAGAGATGAGGTCCAGAATTGGATCTAACGTCCATGGGGGACACATTGCATGACACCATAGAGAAGGGAACAAGACTTGGCAAGGCCAGAGTGGGGCAATGAGGATGACTAAGCTCCCCAGCCTGCGAGCTTTCTGAAGGAATTCCAGAATCACAGGTAGGGGAGGGTAGGCATACAGAAGACCGGAAGGCCAGGCATGAATCAGAGCATCTCTGGGGGCTTCCACCTGTGGAGGGTTCACAGCGAAAAACTCGCTGCACTTCATACTGGAAGGACAAGCGAAGAGATCACAGCAAGGCTGACCCCACTTTAGAAAGATTTGTATCTCTACTGAAGGATTCAGAGATCACTCGTAGGCATCAGGATTGATCTGCTGAGCCTGTCCAGTAGAATGCTGGACCTCCCCAGAATGTGCATTGCGACCACAAAACAGCCGGTGGAGATCGCCCACTCCCACACTCTCATGACCTCGTGACACAGGGGGTAAAGACTTGGTTCCCCCCTGTTTACTGATGTACCAGACCACGGACATGTTGTCGGTCTGGATAGCAATCATTCTGACAGGAAGATGAGCATGAAGCGCTTGCAATGCTAGGAGCACTGCCCTCATCTCCAGGACATTGATATGCAATCGAGTCTCATGGGGAGATCACTTGCCTTGGACTGTCCTTCCCAAACAATGCCACCCCACCGAGTTGAGCGGACCTTGGTCGGTGGACCAGCGGAGGTCTAGCGATCAGGGGCTCGCTTCCCTGACTTGTCTTTGTGTTTGTCTTTGTCCCCGTCCCCGGACTTCTTGGTGGGAGGTTGAGTGACAGAGGCCTGGGCAGAGACACAAGTAGAAGCCTGGGTTGAGGAGGTCTGGGCCCTGGTGGGTAGGAGGGTAAAAAAGGCCTTTTAAAATCAGCTTGTTCCTTCTGTCCATCAATGCACAGGGATTGAAGCCCACACAGACGGAACAGGGAGGACTCTAGATGGGTAACTCCTAAGCATACAATGTAGTGTGTGGCCATCAGTTGGGGAGAGCCTTTGGCCACACTCTGTGCACTTACGGAAGCCTGGTTTTGGGTTCTCACACATAACTGAAGTTGACAGGCCCAAAAAGAAACACACACGCTCCTCAATAGAAAGTTTTTTTTTTGTGTGCTGACGCAAACATCGCGAGGTAGGGGAGGAAGAAAGATAGAAAGAGAAAAATAAGTAAAAAGAAAGAAAAATAAAGATCACAAAAACTCAGTCACTTATCACAATAGAAGCTCAGAGCAGCAGATCACGATGCTTATGCTAGCGTGTCAAACAAGATCTGAAGGGAGGAGGAAGACAGGGGCATTATGGGTAAGGGAGGAGCTTGGAACAGATGTTGGAAATGCGCTCGAGTCGGATCCGGATGGATCCGAGAACCCACAGGTTGATGGACAAATGAAGACAAGAACTTCAGATCTTTGACTTCCCTGGGCCTAGATCCCATGCTCTTACTTATAAATACAGAAATGATTTCCTTATTACACATTTTGGTATTAAGGCAGGTTATTACCTACATGTGTACCAAAATCCATAAAAAGAAGTTATGTACTCACCATAACGTTCCATCTGAGTAGGTACTTCATTTGTCTGCAACCTGTGGGTATCGGATCCGAGCCGGCAGCTTCACAAGCTAAAAGATCCGAGCTCCTAGCTCCTCCCCCTACCCACAATCCCCTGCTGCCTACTGTATTACCTCAGATCGAGTTTGCTCAGTCCTAAACAATTCACACCCTCGACAGAGGAACAAACCCTGCTTCATCTCATGAAAAGACATTTTGCAGATGGCCAGTTATCCCAATATGGTTAGGGGGTATGGAGGGGGGGTTAGTTGCAGACAAATGAGGTACCTACTCAGATGGAACGTTATGGTGAGTACATAACTTCTTTATCTGAAGTAGTTACTTCATTTGTTCTGCAACCTGTGGGACAGAGTCCCCAGCTACCTATAGAAAGCAACCCTGGGTGGCCTTACGGAAGGATATTCCGAAGCACCGCGGAGCCAAAAAAAGCCCTACTCCTCGAAATCATGTCCAATTTATAATGGGAGATGAACGTGTGAGAAGTGGACCAAGTATCTGCTGAACATATGTCGTCCAGAGGAACCCTGGACCAGAAAGCTGCTGATGTAGCAATGGATCGGGTTGAGTGAGCATGAATTCCCGTAGGAACTGGTTTACCTGAGGACGTATACCCGTGGATTATGCACTTGGAAATCCACTTGCCAGAGTTACCTTAGAGATTGCCTTTCCCATAGCTGATTTGGCAAAGGACACAAACAACTGATCAAACTTGTGAAAATCCTTAGTCCTGTGCAGGTAGAAACGTAATTGCCTGTGTACGTCCAGTTTGTGCAATGTGTATTCCCCTTTGTTCTTAAAATTTGGAAAAAATACTGGTAAATTGATTGATTGGTTAATATTTGACTCTGAAGCCACCTTTGGTAGGAAAGACGGGTTAGTCCTGAGAGACACACTATCCTTGTGAAAGATGAGGTAGGGGGGTTTCATGCACAGGGCTTGAAGTTCTGAGACCCTCCTGGCTGATGTGATAGCCACTAAAAAGGCTGTTTTCCAAGACAAGAATTTCAATGGAACCGAAGAGGCAGGCTCGAAGGGTGGACTTGTCAAAGCTTGTAGCACTAAAGTTAAGTCCCACGGGGGAGCTACAGATTTCACCGGTGGTTTCAAAAGAAAAATGCCCCTCAGGAAGGTTTTGCATATCTTTGAGGATGCTACTGATCCCAGTCCATCCCCCACATGAAAGTGGGAAATGGCTGCTAACTGCACCTTAACTGTGGAAGCGCTAGCTCCCTTCTGAAAGATTAGTGACAAGAAATCCAGAATCGTTGGAATAGGAACTGTAAAGGGATCCAGGCCCTTGCGTTCGGCCCAAATGGAAAAGCGTTTCCATTTACTATTGTAAATTTTTCTGGCAGCAGGTTTATGGGCTGCCACCAGAATGGCCTTCACTGGTGATGAGATACCGGGAGTCCTAGCCATCAGAGGAACTGGATCAACCAAGCAGTCAGCTTGATGTTTAGCAGGTTCGGGGTTTGGCATCCCGCAGGATGCGATGTCAAATCTGGAATGGGATCCTGAATCCATGGAGGAACAACACTGTGAGACCGTAGGTAAGGAAACCAGATCTGATGAGGCCAGAATGGGGCTATGAGGATCACTCTGCTCCCCAACCGACGTGCTTTCTGAATGAACTTCGCCATAAGCGGAAGAGGGGGGTAAGCATAAAGAAGACCAGGTGGCCAAGCATGTACCAGAGCGTCTCTTGGGGCTTCCCCTGAAGGGGGAAGTATTGCGAAGTACTTGCTGCACTTCGTGTTTGACGGAGAGGCGAAAAGATTGCAGCGAGGCCAACCCCATGCACTGAAGATTTGCTTCGCAACTGAAGGATTGAGAGACCACTCATACGGGGTGAGAATCACCCGACTCAGTTTGTCCGCCAAAATGTTGGACCAACCCAGAATGTGCGTTGCTATCAGAAAGCGGTTGGTGGATATCGCCCATTCCCACACTCTCATAGCTTCTCGGCAGAGGGGATAAGACCTGGTTCCCCCCTGTTTGTTTATGTACCAGACTACCGCCATGTTGTCTGTCTGGATCGCAATAGTCCTTAGAGGGAGAAGGTCGTGGAGAGCTTGCAACGCCAAAAGCACCGCCCTCATCTCTAGGACATTGATATGCAAAGCGGTCTCTATGGGGGTCCACGTGCCTTGGACAGTTCTGCCCGAATAATGCCCCCCCCACCCGAGGCGAGAAGCATCCATGGTCAACGTGGCTTGGGGTGGGGGAATTACAAAAGGTCTCCCTTCCTGCAGCTCCCGAGAGCGAAGCCACTAAAGGAGGGAGTCCCTGCAAACTCTGCTCAGTGAAATCAGGGTGTTCAGCGGGTGAAGCACAACCATTGAACCTGAAGAGTCCACTGTAAGATCCTCATTCGGAGGCGTGCATGAAGAGAGAGCCAGATGGCAGCTGCCATCGACCCCAGTGCCCTCAGGACTAACTCCGCCACAGGAGCTGTGCTTCGAAGAAGGGCAAAGACCTGATGCGATAGGCTGTTCAGTCTGTCCTGAGTTAGTAGGGCTCGACAAATGCGCGTGTTCAACTTGGCCCCTATAAACTCCAAGACCTGTACTGGCTGAAGGGAGGACTTTTGAAGGTTCACTGATATGCCCAACTTCTGGGTGAGAGTTAGAGTGTAATCCCTTGCAAAGCCGAGTTGATGCCTGCTGGGGGTGACGAGGAGCCAGTCGTCCAGGTATGGAAAGACCTGAATTCCCTGGAGTCTCAGGTGGGCTGCGACCACTGCCATGACCTTGGTGAACACCCTGGGGGCTGAGGTGAGGCCAAACAGGAGAACCCTGAACTGATGATGACTGTCTCCTAGCCGGAAGCGGAGAAACCTCCTGGATCGTCGGTCCATCAGAATGTGGTAGTACGCATCCTGGAGGTCTATGGAGCACATCCAGTCGTTCTCCCGATGAAGGGGGAGAATAGCCTGAAGAGTGACCATCCGGAACTTTTCCTTGGGGACGAACAGGTTCAGAGCGGAGAGATCTAGAATCTGTCTTAAGTCCCCCGTCTTCTTTGGCACTAAAAAGAACCTGGAGTAGTACCTCGATCCGGACTGGTCTGGGGGGACGGGCTGGATGGCTCTTTTTTCTAGCAGCTTTGACACTTCTAAGGTTGCGGCCTCCCTTTGATCGGGTGGGACATCGGGGAGGTGCCTAACTTTGGGGGGTAGGTGAATGAAAGGAATGGAGTAACCTCTGGATATGATTCGGAGCACCCATCGATCTGTCGTGATGGACTCCCAATTTGACAGATGCTCCGATAAACGCCCCCCGACTGCCTCCAGAGAGGGACAGCCGGGTAAGCCCTCAGGGCTGTTGCGCGGGCCTATCCGAGAAAGGTTCCCTAGACCTGAAGTTACGCGGCCCCCCCTCTGCCTCTGGACCGGCGTCCCCCTTGTCCTCCTCTGCCTCTAGAGGACGAGAGGTCCGAAGCCGGATGGGACTGCTGAGACTTACGGAACCACAACTTCTTTTGTCCCCTCTGATTCCTAGAAAAGGATCGTTGGGGATTCGAGAAGCGGACCCCGACGGCAGACAGCATCTTCCCATCCTTCTCGCTTTGGACCAGTGTCTCGCATACAGTCTTGCCAAAAAGCGGAAATCCGTCAAAGGGCGCATTCGCGAAGGACGCCTTGAAGGGATCCGCGAAATCACAAAGGCGGAGCCAGGAGTGATGCCGCAGGACGACTCCGGCTCCGCTCACCCTAGCGGCTCCCTCAGTAGCATGAGAGAGTAACCGCATGGACGTGTTAGAGATGGACTTTAGAGTGGCCATACGTGTTGCAAATGTGCCCTTATCCGCGACCGTCATGGACTCTGGGGGGGCTGCAGCGTATTCCTTAATTAGGCCTCACTGTAGCCTGATAATGTGTGCCATATAGTTCAGCGCCCTTATAGAAAAGGTTGCTGAAGCAAACATCCGCTTCCCAATGCGGTCCATCGCTCGAGATTCCTTATCCGGAGGATGGACTGCGGAACTCTCCTGTGCGAGTTCCTTCTTCGTGGTGGCCGCCACCAGCATGGCATCAACAGGTGACCCCTTAGCCCAGGACTGCCTATCTGCGGGGGGGGGGGGGGCAAGAATTTTGTCAGGACGTCTGGGGATTGGCTCCACGGTGTCGGGTTCTTTCCACGCCCTGGTGGTAATTAAGTCCACCAGGGGGTCAGCCGGGGGGGACACCTAGGATGTAGACGGGCCTGCCTCAAATGCCTACAGGAACACCGATTCGTCCGAGGAAGGTTTTTGGGCAGACCACCCCCCTCTAATACGCAGCATTTCCATGATGTCTCCAAAGGAGACATCTTCGGGGGGTGATCTTGGGGAACATTCCCCTTCATCCAAATCCATGTCCATGGTGATGGACTCAGGGGAGCCCAGGTGCCTCCTTTTACACTGGTTCATAGGTTCATACTAGGCTATCTGCCCTAGGGCATTTATAAGCCTAGCCAGAATGTGTTTGGCTTTCGCCACCCATTTTAAATTTATTTTGCTATGCCCTTTTTCGAGGTTAGTATACTGTGCCTCTGTCTAACAGTGACACAGAAGTGATACCCGGGGTAAACCTATGATCTCCCATCCACTCATCAAGATTCCTCTTGAAGAGAGTCAATGAGGGACTCTGCCTAACGTGGACTGGGATTTTATTCCAGAGTGAAGGGAGCCTCTGGGTTATGAATCTGTCCCTCCAGCATGTCCTATTTATTTCAGTGCTGAGTTTCAAGTCTCTCGAGCACGTAGCTCGATGGGATTTGGATTTTCTGAGGTGCAGCATGTCCATTAATTCCGGGTTGGACATGGCTTTATACGTCAGGCACAGATCGCCTCTGAACAGGCGGTATGCCACTGAGTAGAGCTGGAGTTTCTTTAACCGGGCAGCATATGGCATCTGTTTGAGCCCTTTGATCCTCTTGGTGAGGTACTTTTGGGGTCTTTCCAGTTGCTGCAGGTGTCTGGTAAGGTACATCCCAAAAGGGGCATTGTACTCAATTATGGTCCTGATGAGGGATGAGTAAAGAGGCACGATGACCTCCCCTGATCTAGATGTGAATCCCTTCATGATTAGGTGGGCTATATAAAATGTTTTTCTAACCACTTTGGCCACGTGGTTGTCAAATGAGAGATTGCTATCAACTTGGGTCCCTAATTACTTCTTCTGTACTTAATGGATTACCATCTATGTGGTAATTTGTGGGCACTTTGTTTTTGCCAAAGGGGATGACTATACACTTTTTGGCATTTAGCTTGAGGCCATGGCTCTGGCACCAGTTGTCTGTTTCTATGAGGCTCTTTTGGAGGATGCTTGTGTCGGCTGGAGAGTCGATTATGGCGCCCAGTTTGCAGTCATCTGCGAACTTGGTCAGCCACAGTCCTTCCGTGTTGGCCTGTACCTCCAAGAAATATATACCGAACAAGAGAGGTCCCAGGACTGAGCCTTATGGGACACCACTTGTAACTGGTTTGGAGTCTGACATGGCTCCAGCAATTCTAACCATGTGGGTTCTGTCCTTGAGCCAGTTTGCAATCCATCTAGTGACATAGGGGTTTATATTTAAGCTGGTGAGCTTATCTATAATGCCCGAGTGGGGTATTGTACCGAAGGCTTTTGCGAGGTCCAGGTAGGCTGTGTGGACCACCTTCCCCTCGTCAATGGCCTTGGTGACTGTTTCAAAGAAATCAACCAAGTTTAAGAGGCAGGATCCGCCCTTAACAAAGCCGAACTGGGTAGGATCCAGTGTTTGTAGGTCTCCAGTATCTTTATTTATGAGGTCCATGATGATCCTTTCCATAGCTTTGCAGACCAAGCTAGTCAGGCTTATGGGGCGATAGTTTCCAGGATCCGTTGAGGCACCACCTTTATGGAGAGGGACCACTGTTGCTGTACGCCACTCTTTGGGCACATATCCTGTAGTAAGGCTGAGATTGAACAGTAGTTTTATGTTTGGGTTTAGCTCTTCTTGGAGTTCATGTAGGACGCAGCCCGGGACACCATCTGGTCCCATTGATGCTGTGTTTTTTGCTTTGGAGAGGGCGGCTCTTACCTGAGCATCTGAGATGTCAGGGGGGCAGCACTCTGCTGGGATAGATATTTGCCCTTTTGGTGGGGAGGGGGGGGGATAAGTTTGCGCTGAACCTGTCAGCTAGGATGTTGGCAATGTCTGTGGGTTCGGTGTATTTTTTGTCATTTTGGACTAATTCTGAGCATATCTGGGAATTACCACCCAGGTTCCTAACATAACTAAAGAAAGCCTTGTGATTATCCTTAGTGTCCTGTGCAATTTTTCTCTTGAAGCTGGCCTTAGACAATTTTGTGTGTGCCCATAGTTTTTTGCTAATACTAATCAATGATGCCTTCCCTTTCTGGGATTTTGCTCTATCATTTAGTAGCTTCCTCCTTCTATTGTATAGTTTGTTTATGGCTGGGGTCCACCAGACAGGACGTCTGCCTTTGGAGGATTGGGTCTTAGTTTTATTTGGGATCGCATGATCCATGTATTCCTGAAGGTGTTCATAGAATGCGTTTATAAAGGATTCTGCGGTCTGGGCCGTATTTTCCACAGGCCTGGGGGCTTTGAAGGATTCCACCTCAGTTTTGAGGAGTGTGAAATTTGCTTTAGAGAAGTTTTTCACTGTGGTTTTCTGGGCATGGGGTGGGGTCGGGATGTGAATATCGAGTGAGATTAGTTTATGGTCTGATCTTACCAGTGAGGGATACACTTCTGGTCTGGAGCATAGAGTCCCCATGTTGGTGATGATCAGGTCCAGTATGTTTTCCCCTCTTGTGGGAGTGGTAACAAGTTGTTCCATAGCATTTGAGTTTATAAATTCTAGGAACCTTTGGGCTAGGGTGTTGGAGCTAGAGTAATGCTCCCAGTCTATGTTTGGGTAGTTGAAGTCGCCCAATATAATGGTGTTTGGAAAGACCTTCATATTTTCCAGTGTTCTCAGGAAGGCCGAGTGGGGTTCCTGGGTTTGGGAGGGTGGTCTGTAGCAGTCTATAAACTGGAAGGCAGTTTTACCCACTGTTAGTTGCACATGGATAGTCTCTGATGCTTCGTGCTTTGCCACCAACCTGGAGGTGTGGGTATCTTTGATGAATATCGATACTCCCCTCCTTTTGTGGTTCGGTCCAAGTTTTGGGGCGAAAAGCATGGTATGAGGTATAACCTGGTAGTGCTGGGGTGCTCTCCGGAGCCCTGAACCAGGTTTCTGTTACTGCACAGATATCGATGTTCTCCATGCTAAGGAGAGTTTCGAAAAGTGCATCTTGAGGTTTAGACTTCTGGCGTTGAGTAGCATTACTCTTAGTTTCTTATCCCTTGTGATACCTATGGAGGTGGGTTTGTCTTTTGAGCCTTGCCTAAAAAAGGCACTATGGGGTAGCAAGAGCCTTTTCCAATATCCGAAAGCCCAGGGTGACAGGTGCAAGCCATCCCTAGCGAAGCATCGTGGCTTGTCGAGCATATCATCCCAAGCTGACAGGCATTGGATCCCCTTTGAATGACACCAGTACTTAAGCCAATTGTTGAAATTGATCATCTTGTCTTCACATTGTGGCATCATTCTTGGTGAGGGTAAGATGCTACTCAAGGTCAGGGTCATACCGGCCTGGGCTACATGCTCAGAGAGCTCCTTTATGTCTCTTTTCATGTAGTCCAGGGAGGTACGTCTCAGGTCATTCACACCAGCATGGACAATGACTGAGTCATATTTGTACTTGCCTTGGAGTGACCTGAGTGCTTGTGTTATGTGGCGGATCCTAGCGCCCGACAGGCTGCTCACCGTGACCCTCTCCTTGTTCAGCCTGGTGAGCGGGACGTCAGTGTGCCTGACGATAGAGTCACCTATTACAAGTGTATCAGGTGTGTTGTTTAGTCTTAAGGGCTGTGACTGTTTGGCACACTGGCTTTGTGAGATATGTGTTGCACGTGTTTGCGAGACACCTTCTCAGTGGGGCTGTCCGAGGAGGTTTGCCCACGGGGTCCTGTTCCTCCAAGGGAACTAACTGGAGGGTTTGAGCAGGCTGTCCCATAGGATGGATGATGGAGGATAGACCCACCTGCATGGGGGGAGCGGGAGGATCCGGGGCCCGGACCGGGGATCTGGAAGACCTCGACAGAACCCTCTCCACTACCTCAAATGCCGAAGGAGAAGTACTTTCTCCAGGCTCCGAAAGTAGTCTCCTCGGCTCAGAAGCAGGGATCGGAGTTGGAGCCGAAGCAGTCGGATCCGAGAGAGAGGTGTGCTCCGACCTACACTGTGCCAGAGATACACCAATCCCCACAGATCCGATGCTCGGCCCCGAGAGCTAGGATCTGACACGCTCGAAGGCAAGGTCAGCGTCGAAGATACCGGAGCTATCGGCGCCGACGAAACCCCGGCTCCGAAAGGGCCCTGATCCGATCACTCCAAAACCCTAAACCGGGTCAGAGAAGGAGTGATCGGAGCAAAGAGAGGGGATGTGCTCCCCCCTGAGGGGGGGGGGCAAGAGCACCCCCATCTGCATTTGGGTCTGCAGGAATCGACGCATCATCCGATCCATGTCCGCGTCAGTAAGGCTCCTGGTTGACCTAGAAGTCATCGTCGAGGCGGGCCGGGAGGGCTGCCTCGACGACCTCAGAGGAGACCGGTACTCCTCCTCCAGCTCTGGCGAGAAGCGAGGCGAACAGAGCCGAGAGGGGTAGGATCCGGGGACCTTCAAGGGAGAGCTGGTAACTTTCGAAGGGGGGGGCTGAGGGGTGAGCCTCAGCCCGCCTTTTGTGAGACCTGTGCTTATCTTTCTCCTTGTGCCTTTTTTCCTTGGAGAAAGAAGCACTAGAGTCCCCCGAACTCTGCACAGCAGGGGGAGTTTGAGTCCCAGGCAGAGCGGGGGGAACTGAAGGCGCCGGGGCTACGATAGTAGCCTGAGCCTTCGAAGGGGAGGAAGAAGAAGCAGAATCCTGGGGAAGTAGGCCCGCCAGGATCAGCTTGTTCTTCCTGTCCCTAATTGCCCGAGGATTAAAGGCTGCACAGATTTGGCAAGCCGTTGATAAATGGGCCACCCCCAGGCACAAGACACATTGAGTGTGGCCATCAGCTGGGGAAAGCTTATGGCCACACTTAGTGCACTTGGAAAAAATGGCTTTGGGCCCTTCTGCCATTACACAAAGCACACACACACCCAAACACTAAGGGGGAGGGGAAGAAAAATGCTAACGACCACGAGAAAACTACAGAAGGGGACTAACACTGTATTTCTAAAGGGAAATTAACACTAACGAGCTTAAATTTAACTTAACGAAATTTTCTCAAGGAGAAAAAGCTGAAATGACCTCACCAAGCTTAAGGAGCTCTTCACAAATAGCTGTCTTCAGCCGCGGCAAACTCGATCTGAGGTAATACAGTAGGCAGCAGGGGATTATGGGTAGGGGGAGGAGCTAGGAGCTCAGATCTTTTAGCTTGTGAAGCTGCCGGCTCGGATCCGAGGTCAGATCCGATACCCACAGGTTGCAGAACAAATGAAGTAACTACTTCAGATCTACTGGTTCTACTCTTAGGGGTGTGCTATTGCTGAGGTAATTTCCTAAGATGTCTGACTTCCTAAAGGGTACTATTATACATTTCGTGGCACTGAGTTTTAAGCCATGGCTATGGGACCAGCCATTTGTCTGTGTTAGTCCTTCCTGTAGAATGTCTTGGGAGGATTCTATGAATGCTCCTAGTTTGCAATCACCTGCAAACATGGTCAGCCAGTGACCAATGACATTCAACTTACCTTTTGAGAAGAAGATGCCAAAAAGAATCAGACCCAGTACAGAGGCCTGAGGGACTCCACTACTGAGTGGCCTCTTTGTGGAGGTGGTCTTCTCAATCCTAAGCTCCTACATCCAATTTGAGAGCCAAAAGGCTATCCAGAGTGTAATGCATGGGTCAATGCCTATATCCACGAGTTTGTTTACAATGCCAGAGTTGGGTACTGTGTCAAATGCCTTAGCTAGGTAAAGGTAGGCAATATGCACCATTTTGGCCTCATCCATTGTCTTGGTGACTTTCTCAAAGTCCTCCAGGGTGATTGGGCGTGATCTGCCCTTGATGAAACCAGACTGGGTTGGATTCAGTGTTTGAAGCTTTTCCATGTCCTTATAGTAACCTTCCAATTTTATGTTGTTGTATTAACCAACTCATTTAATGTATTTTTGTTAAAATTTGCACTGTATGTTCATTTTTATGTCACATTTGTGGAGCTTTTCTCCCCGGATCTCCACTGAAAATGGGTTTCTCCAGTTAACAAATGTCAATAAATAAATAAATAAACAAATCAGCAATCATTTACATGACAACTCTTTCCATGGCTTTCCATACAAGACTAGTCAGACTTATGGGTCTATAGTTCTCGGTGACTACTGATGGTTCACCCTTGTGCACAGGGATGGCTGTTGCAGTTCTCCATTTGTTTGGCACAAAGCTTGTCTGGAGACTATAGTTAAACAGTGACACCAGTGGTTCCGACAGGTCATGTCTCAGGGTATTTAGAAAGCAACTTATCAGGGGCCCATCATCTCAGTGTTTCTGTCCTTAAAGAGTGCATCTAGAACCAATTCTCTAGAGGTAGTTTGGGGGTTCTTTGATGGTATTTTCTGGGGAATGGCTGTGAGTAAAAATGGACCTAAATTTGTTGGGCAGCAGATTTGCTACATTTTCCAGCTCTGTGTAGGTGGCTCCATTTATAATCAGTTCTACACACTGCAGTGTGCTGCCTTTGAAGTTTTGGACATAACTAAAGAAAGCCTTTTTGCAGCTGTCCTTTGCCCAGGGGTTAGCTTTATCTCAAATTTGGTTTATTAGACTTAATTGTTTGTTTAGATTGATGAGTATTTTTATTATGCTGGGTGTAGCACTTCCTAAACTTGATTATGATTTTTTAATTTTGTTGTTTATGTTTGACTTCTACCAGGAAGGTTTGTTTTTTTAGTTAGTTCTGGGCTTATTTCTGACAGGCACAGCTATCTCTATGCAATCACAGACATGATTGTACAAGGTTTCTTTGAACAATTCTGTATAGGTAGCTATGCTGTCAGGGTTTGGAGGAGCTTTTTTACAGGTTACCACACAGAAGTAGGAAGTTTGCCTTGGAATAGTTCATAAATGCTATGGGGTTAGCCAGCATCAATGAACTGATTTTTATTATGAAGGAGATAGCCTTGTGGTCTAATCTTACCAGACAGGACACTACACTAGGGGGATACAGCATTTTTCCATGTTTGTGAGTACCAGGTCGAGTATGTTTGTACACCTACTGTGAGTATAGTCTACCTTGCCCAAGGTGTTTGTGTTTACAAAGTTCAGGAATCTCTAGACCTGTTAGTCTGGGATCATGCAAGTATCTCAGCTTGTAGTTGAAGTCGCCAATGAATATGGTATTGAGTTAAATGATAAGGGCCTCCCCACTACATCCAAGTATGAGTTATGAGTTACATGGATCAGAGGGTGGCCCACAGCTTGCAAGGATATATGGGACTCTGCCTATGCAAATCTGAACATGGAGAAGCTCAAGCGCAATATATTGTTTGACCGAGGTGAGTTTTTATTGATGTAGACGGACACACCTCCAGCTTTGGTTCCTGCCTGTGCAGTAGCTGTCTTAAATCTGTGGAGTGTGCTGTAGCCCTGGACTGCTAGGTTGCTCTCTCCAGTTTTAAATCATGTCTTAGTAACTGCTCAGGTATTCACATTCTCCAGGGTGAGGAGAACCTAGAGGGAGTGGAGTTTTTTTGCTTTAGCTCCTGGCATTGAGCAGTAACACCTTTAGATTCTTTTGGCTTGGTTTTGATATGTCAGACAATTTTAAAATTGTCACTGCCTAAAAAAGAAGGCAGTGTGGGGAAGATAATATTTTAGCCAATATTTAGCAAAAATTCAAAAGCCTAGCAGGGGCAGGTGCAAACAAAACTTGGCAAAGCAAGGTGGTCTGATGTCCATATGCTCCCATGCTGACAAATATTGAACCCCCTTGGAATTACACTAGAAACTAAGTCAATTATTGAAGTCAATCATCTTTTGTTCACATTGTGGCATCATCCTTAGTGAAGGTAGAATGCTTTTCAGTATTAGGCACATACCATTCAGGGATACACTCAAAATGTCTCTGTTCACATCATCCAGGGAGGTATGTTTCAGGTCATTTACGCCCATATGGACTATGACTGAGTCATACTGGTACTTGCGGTCTAATAACCTCAGTACGTGGGTGGTCTGCAGATCCTGGCCCTTCAAAGACAACTGATCATGATTTTCTCCTTATTCAGCCTGGTTTGCAGGACACCTGTATGTCAAACAATGGAGTATCCTGTGATTAAAATATTGGGTAGTATATTGGCTTGCTTTACAGGCTTTGTAGCTAAGGTTCCAAAGGTGTAGCTTTATGTATTCTGTTGGGTGGTGTTCTGGAGGAGTGTGTTTGAGGTTGCTGAGCATTCTTTCTGTAGGATGAATGTCTAGGAGGTCTTTGGGATTTGGAAAGGTTCCTTTTAAGTGTCTCAGCATATGCTGGTCTATGTTCTGGATCACTACTACGTCTGGTAGGTGTAATGCTTATGTTACTGACAACCTGATTATTATTTTGAGTGCTTTTTTGTGAGAGTCTTGCCCCCCAGTGACAGATTCATAGATTGTTACTAGGCTAATGACCCAGGCAGCCTTTCTAAGCCTAGACAAATTTTCCAGAAAGAATAATGACATCCTGTATCCAAACAGGACATTGAGGGCCAGACATTTATAAGCTACCTCTGTCCATAAGGGACATGGGTGCCAGGTCTGGTGTAAATTTTCTAGTCCCCAACCACTGATTTATGTTGTGCTTAATGCAGGAGATTCAAAAGTGTGGAGTTTGTAGATGCCTTATAAGCCAGGCAATGATCACCCCTCAACAATCTATAGTACACTAAATAGAGGGAAAGGGCTTTAAGGTGGTCTGTGTAAGGTAGGATTGTTACACCTTGTAATCCTTTTGTAAGGAACCTCGGAGGTCGCTCTATTAACTGCATATACCTGGTCAGGTATATACCAAAGGGAGCACTGTACTTTATGAGTGGTCTGATAATGGAAGAGTACAGTGGGATAATGAATTCCTTGGACCTAGATACCATGCCCTTACTTATAAGTTGAGCAACATAAAATGATGTCCTCACCACAGTGGCCACCTGATGGCTGAAGGTAAGGTTACTGTCTACATGCTTATCCAGATCCCTGATCTCTGGGTTGACTCTTGAGGAGTACTATCAACATGGTGATTAGCCAGGATGGTTGGTTTCCCGAAGGGTACAATTATGCATTTCCTAGTTTAAGACCATGGCTTTGGCACTATTTATTAGTCAGAGATAGGCCTTCTTGAAGAATGGTGGTACCTGCAGGGGAGTTGATGATAACCTCCAGCTTGCAATCACCTGCAAACTTAGTCAGCCATAAACCTACAGCGCTTGATTACACTTCAGAGAAATAGATGGCAAAAAAAAGAATGGGTCCAGTACTGAGCCCTGGGGGACTTCACCAGTGACTGGCCTCTTGCTGGAGGTGGCTTCACCTATATTTTGACCTCCTAAATCCTACTAGTGAGCCAGTTGTCTATCCAATGGGTGAAAAAAGGGTTTATACCTTATTTAGTGAGCTTGTCTATAATGCATGAGTGGGGTTTTGTATCAAAAGCCTTGGCCAGGTGGAGATAAGCTGTGTGCACAGTGTTGCTCTTATCCATTGGTTTGGTGACCCTCTCAAAGTAGTCCACTAGATTTAATAGGCATATCCTTCCTTTAACAAAGTCGGACTGTGAAGGGTCCCAGTGTTTGTAAGTTACCTATGTCCTCATTTAAAATGTACATGATGATTTCTTCTACGGCCTTACATATGAGGCTGGTCAATAGGCCTGTAGTTACAAAGATTGGTGGCTGAACCTCCTTTGTGCAGGGGATTGAAGGTAGCCATCCTCCATTTCTTGGGTATAAAACCTGACTGTAGGCTCCATTTGAAAAGTGATTCAAGTGGACCAGAGAGGTTATGTTTCATGCTATTTAGTAAGCATCTTGGGATATTATCAGGGCCCATTGATGGGGTGCTTTTGGCTTTGGAAAGGGCATTTAAGACCTGTTCACTGGTAATGGTTGGTAGGAATTTTGGTATGTGGTATTTCCTTTGGACTACCGGGGGGGTTAGTGAGAGAAATT
The DNA here is from genome assembly GCF_019279795.1 of Protopterus annectens. NCBI lineage: Eukaryota > Metazoa > Chordata > Ceratodontiformes > Protopteridae > Protopterus > Protopterus annectens. The sequence continues at coordinate 402,948,660 of NC_056747.1, forward strand.
TCAGCTGAACTTGTCAGCTGAAAGGGTTAATAATGGCCCGAGATTCAGTCTGGGTAATGCCATTTAAAATAAGTTCTGCACATTCTTGAGCATCTCTCTTGAGGTTACAAACATAGCTGTAGAAAGCTTTGTGCTTGTCCTTTGCCTGAGAAGCTACATTTTCTTAAAATTTAGCCTCTGCAGTATTTTTTTAGATTGGTCAGTTTTTTTTTTTTTTAAGTGGGTGATAATTTGGTCCTTGTATACATGGCCAAGACTTTTTCTTTTGTTGTATAATCAACTAATATGATTCCACCAGGGTAGCCTGTCTTTTTATCTTATTCTTAATACTAGTAGGCAAAGCTTGTTCTATACAGCTACAAATATGGCTGTAGAAGGATTTTGCAAATAACTCAGCATATGCTATGGTGTTTACTGGGTTTGGGGGTGCTTGGAATTTAGCCAAAGTATCACTTAGTAGAGAGAGGTTAGCTTTGGAATAATTCCTAAAGGTTTCTGGCTTTGCTGGGTCCAAAGAGTTAATTTTTATTTCAAGCAACACTGCCTTATGGTTAGATCTGATAAGAGAGGTCATTACACTAGGCGAAGAACATTGCTCCCCCATGTTTGTGACTATAGGGTCAAAGATGTTTTTACCTCTGGTAGGAGAATGGACAAATTGTTCCAGAATGTTGGTATTAACAAAGTTTAGGAATCACTGGGCTTGGGCATTAGAAGTAGTGCAAGAGTTCTCGGTCTACAGACAGGTAGTTGAGCTCCCCCATGAAGACTGTAAGGGGTTGAACGGTTAGGGACTCTAGTACATTGAGATAGGTAGTACTGGTTTCCAGAGACATGGAGGGGGACCTATGGGTTGCAAGGATATGGTATATGATCCTGTTTATGGCAGGTTGCACATGTATGAGTTCCAGTGGGTCATACACTTTAACTAGTCTGGATGCGAGGTTGTTTTTATATACACATAATCCTCCACCTTTAGTTCCCTCCTGTGCATCAGCTGGTCTACAGGTGTGAAAGGCATTGTAATCTTGTACTGCTGGGGTACTTTACATGAATTTAAACCATGTCTCTGTTATTACACAGATGTCTGCACTCTCCAGGGAGAGGAAGGTTGCTGACAGTGGAGTTTGTTATCAAGACTTCTAAGCACTGAGGTAGTACCACCTTCAGATATTCCTTCATAGATTCAGTTAAGTCGTGAGGCTCATCAGTTTGGCATTCCCTAAAAAGGGCACTATGAGGGTAGAAAAGTTCTTTGACAATATCCAAAAGCCTAGACGGGATAATTGCAGACCATCCCTGGCAAAGTATCGTGTTATGTCAACCATGTCCTTTCAGGCAGTCAAATATTGTACCCCCTTCGACTGACACTAGAAGACAACCCAATTGCTAAAATTAGTCAGTTTCTGTTGGCAACATGGCATCATCCCTGGGGAACGTAGTAAGCTGCTCAGTGATAGGATCATACCTGCTCAAGACACTCATGTCTTAGTTCATATAGTTAAGAGAGGTACATCTCAGGTCATTAACACCCACACACACTATGACAGAGGCATACTGGTACCTGTGGTAAAATGACCTGAGTGCCTGTGTGACTTGATGGATCTTAGCCCTGAAAAGGCAGCTAACCATGACACCTTATTCAATCTGGTGAGGGGGACATTAGTGTGCCTCACTGTAGAATCACCAATGACCAGGAAATTTCGCTCTGTGCTGGTTTGCCTTAAGGGCTTAGCAGTAGATGCACTGCATACAGTGTTACTATGTGTAGCTGTGGGTGGTGCTTTAATGCAGTTTTTATGTGATGGCTGAGGATCCTTTTCAGACTGCGGTGTGCAGGAGGTCTTAGTGTTTTAGGAAGGGTACCTGTAAGTGCTTCAGCATAAATAGTTTTACCTGAAGGGTCTTTACCCCATGCAGTACGTGTGGTGCATGTGTCACCAACAACCTCTACAGGATTAGTTTTGGTTGTATAAGAGAGTTTTGTCTCCAGCATTAAAATGTATTTACACATCCACATAAGAATAAGTGGGTTGTCAGTGTACATGAGGCAACTGCTAGAATACCTCAGAATACCCAACTCAACCAGATTGGTCACAGAGTGAGCCAGGAACTGCATATCCATGGCTACTAATCTACTAGGGAGGAGTAAGGGAAATGTAAAATATTGAACAGCTAAGTAAAATAAGGAGCTTGATGAGCAACGTTCAGCTATGCGCAAACTAGATGCTCTAGTAGTTGCAAAATCTGACAGTAAAGGTATTTTAAGGGAAACTTGCACTGTGACAGATCAGCATCTACAAAGATTACAAGGGGGAATTACACTGTCAGATATCGGCATCTATACAGATCGGTGTAGGCACTGCTGCATGGAGATCAGCAGTTTAAAGACTGTATAAAAGGACAAAAAGTTCAGGTATTCAACAGTGAAACACTCCATTAATGCAGCTGTGACAAAATAATGCAAAAAAAATAAGTGCCAAAACAGTGGATATGGTAATGCAAGTCATAGCTTGCTCATAGATTATGAGCCAAGCATTGTGCAAATACAATGCTTAACTCATTACATTCGAGTGACGCCTCCAGATTTATCTGCAGTTAACTCCTACTGACACCTCTAGGCGTCAAATATTACTTGCTCTTATTTGCATCAATAACTACAAAACCTTGCTATGTACAAGATACTAAAATATTTCATTTTAAAACTTACACAATGACAAACTTAACTGCATTAATATCTGACCTCTATCTAGTGAAGGTAAAGAGATATTAACTGCTTTAATAATAATTTATACAGATATCATATTCAGACTTTTTTAAACATCTCAACAACCAGGTAACACAGACAGAACTCCTTAGCATCTTATGAAAGCTCTCAGCTAGATGAATAAAATGCTGCTGACAGTGCGTTTGTGTAACTTGAGTGGTTGCTGAGATACTGTAAGTGGTTTACAAAACATTACAAATGTAATAGTTACTGTGTTTACTGTGACTTATAAAATTCAGTTTAAGACCTAGAACCTAAAGAATACTACTACTATAAAAATAGTTTGTGCTGAAGGGTTTACCATTTATATTTTTTTCATAACCTGTATAGTTCCATAGATATAAACATTTGTTTGAAATGTGAGGACATAATTTGATTCTGTCAAAAGGCTTACGCTCTGCCCATTGGAAGTTACACTGCAAACTTCCTGAACTCCATTGAAGTGAATGAGTTAAACAGCAGAGAAGATTAGATTAAAAAAACTCAATGCCATGTGGTCACTCAGAAACAGCACACATTTATTTTGTTTACACAGTCCTGGGCCAGAAAATGATTCAGGTCCCTCTGATCTTACTAAAGTGGAACCAAGGGAGTTCCAACTAAAGACTGTAAAAAGGCAAAAAAAAGTGCAGACAGTCCAGACAGAAACACTCAATTAATGCAGCCATGACAAAACAATGTGAAAAACAACTGCCAAAGCAGTGGATATCATAATGTAAGTTTCAGCTTTTGTAGAATTTAGCAGAAACCAGCAACTCTTCTTTTCAAGTAGAGTGGTTGCTAAATGTCACCAACTGCCTCAAAGCTCACAGGTTATGAGGCAAGTATTCTACAACTGTGACACTTAAATAGCAGTGGAGATTTAATAAAAAAGAAATGAAGGCCCTGTGGCAAATCAAAACACTTTTTTTCCTTTACTCAATCCCAAGCCAGAAAATGACTTGGGGCCCCCCTACTCTCATTAAAGTGGAACCAAGGAAGTTCTAACTAACGACTGTAAAAAGGTAAAAGTGCAGATATTCAACACAGAAACACTGAATTAATGCAGTGAAAAATAAATGCTGAAATAATGGATATGGTAATGCAAATCTTAGCTTTCGTACAGTTTAGCAGATACCAGCAATACTATTCTTTAGTAGTGATGTCTACACACATTAACAAATGCCTTGGGCACAGAGATTCATATTATAAAAAAGCTAGCCCTCTAGCCAATCAAATAACGACACAATAAGACTTACACCAACAATTTCCAGCTCAAAAGAATGTAGGCTATACCCTCCTGCCACAAGAGTGTAGACCCCAAACCTTCTCAATGCAAAACTGATTTTGAGCACAACTGCTTAAACCATAACAAAGACACTTAGAATATCAGGCACAATAAGCCTTCGCCAGCAAATTCCAGCTCAGGAGGGTGGAGGCTACCATCTCCTCCATCAAGAGAGTAGACCACAAACCTTCTTAATGTAAAATAACTGGTTTGAAGCCCAAGTGCTTAAAGCAGAACAAAGACACTTTTAAAATAACAGACACAATAAGCCCTCAACCAGCAATTTCCAACTCAGAAGGGGGTAAGCTACGCCTCCGGAAACAAGAGTGTAGGGCACACATTTTGGCCACAAATTTTCCTAATGTAAGATAAATAGTTTGGAGCCCAAGTGCTTAAATCATAAATAAGAGGCTTACGATAACAGTTGCAATGTGATAAGGCTACTAACAAGCAGTAATAAATTCAGGAGTGAAAACTCAGAATGTGCAACAAAAAGCTAACTAAAGTAGGAATATGCACAAAAGCAGTAACAATAGCTGAATAAAATACAATTTGTTTAGGAAGTGAAAGGGTAGGAAACAGAATATAACTTAAGTTTAAGACACTGGGGGGGGGGGGCTTTAAAGTTGATCTCTCAGTGCTCAGTAGAAGGAGCTGTCCAGAAGAGACTGGGAGGAGTGTCCAAACGCTGATCTATAGTAGAGGTGGGCAGCTCAAAAGCCACCAACAATAGGAGTAGGGTGTGTGAATGGGAAAAATCAAATGCAAACAGAAATCAAAAATACTTAGGCAAAGCATAGCAAGTCACAGAGCAGTACAGCTAATGATGCCACTAAATACAGTACAGTTGTGTACACTTACCATAAATGTAGATGTTCGAGTGTATTCACTGTTGCAGTCATTACATTTGGGTTATCTGCTTGCAGGTAGCCCTCAGTCGGCCTGATTAACAAAGTCTTGGGTCCTGTGTCAGTTGCTGTCCCTTCTTCCGTGACATCAGGTCATCAGGGGTATAAAACATGAAGCTGACGCCATTACATCAGTTTTTTCTTGCCCCAGATGTCAGGTGCCCCCCTAATGGGAAGCAATTAAATATAAAAGTACAAAGATATACCTCCAACAAAAAAGCAAACACACCAAAAAGGCTTTTAAGCATAGTAAAGGAAAGTAGAGGTATAGCCAAAAGAAGTTAGGGGGCTGGAGGGAGGGTAACCTGGACTGCAACAGTGAATACACTCGAACATCTACATGTATGATAAGTGTACACAACTGTACTATGTTCTTTGTGTTTCACTGTTGCAGTCATTACATTTGGGTAGATTCCCAAAGCTATGGTTGGGAGGAGGAATTTAGATAGCATTAGGGCCAGCTATAAGGCCCTGCAAGACTGCAGTGGCAAAGCCAGCTCTGGATTTACAGAAAATTGGCAAATGATAATGTTTGGTGAAAGTATGTACAGAACTCCAGGTAGCAGCTTCTAGGATGTCCCTGATAGGGACGCCCCTGAAAAAGGCTGTAGAGGTAGATGCAGCCCTGGCGGAGTTAGGTCTGATCCCCTGGGGGAAAGGTTTTCCATGGTGCTTATTGCAGAAATTAATGCAACGGCTTATCCATTTAGAAATGGTTTGCTTTGAAACAGCCTTCCCCTCTGCCCCTGCAGCAAATGCCACCAGCAGTTGTTCAGATTTCCTTTGAGGTTTAGTCCTGTCCAAGTAGAATCCAAGTTGTCTGTGCACATCTAAGGAATGCAGTATCCGTTCCCCTTTATTCTGTGGCTTGGGAAAGAAGGTTGGCAAATGAATGGACTGATTAAGAGCCACACTGGATACCAAATTAGGCATGAAGCATGGATTAGTTCTGAGGGACCCCCTGTCCGCATGAAAGATGATGAAAGGCTCCATTGCCATAAGGGCCTGTAATTCAGATACCCTTCTAGCTGAAGTGATTGCTAAAAGGAAAGCTGTTTTCCAAGAATGAAATTTTAAGTCTGCAGTAGCAGCTGGCTCGAAAGGAGGTAGAGTGAGTTTCTCCAAGACAAAGTTAAGGTCCCAGGCTGGGGTTGGAGCTCTCCTGGGTGGTCTCAAATTTTTGACCCCTCTGAGGAAGTGCTTGAGCAATGAATGACAGAAATGGGGAGGTTCTATGCTATAATGAGCTGAAATGGCTAAGGTGTGGATTTTAATGGAGGAAAAAGAAAGGTCCTTGTGAAGCATCTCAGTTAAGTATTGTAAAATCTGAGGTAAATTGGGCACTGCTGTGCTCATCCCTTGAGATTGGTTCCAGGCACAACATTTTTTCCATTTTCCAACATAAGATTTTCTAGTACTAGGCCTCCTTGCCTCTAAAATATCCATCACAGGTTTGCTGAGGGATAGTAAAGAAGAGATTAAGTAATTAGCCAGGCTGCAAGGTTCAGTGTTAGAAGCTGAGGGTGTAGAAGAATCTGGTTCTCCTGCTGAGACAGCAGGGAAGGAGAATCTGAGGCAGGTGCCATGGAGATAACGATGACACACTGCACAGGAGGGGGTACTAGTGTTGGCGCGGCCAGTCTGGAGCAATCAAAATCATCCTTGGTTTGTCCTGTTTGATTTTTAGTAGTACTTTGGAGAGCAGAGGCAGAGGGGGGAAGCAAAGACTGATAGGTTTTTCCAGCTGAAGGACAGAGCATCCACTTTCCAGGCTTGTTTGTGGGAAGTCCTTGTGCAAAATATGTCCAATTAGTAGTTCTGGGGAGAGGCAAACAGGTCTATATCTGGGCTCCCCCATTTGCTTGTCAACATGTTGAAAATCCTTGGTTCCAGTTTCCACTCGTGTGGGTCCATGAGGTTTCTGCTTAGTCCATCTGCCAATGTATTTAATTTTCCTGGCAGGAATTGAGCTTGTAGGTTCACTTGGAAGCTCAAGGCTGTGTTCCACAATGCCATGGCTAGTCTGCAGAGGGGGTAAGAATGTGTACCCCCCTGCTTGTTTATGTACCACATAACAGTGGTGCTGTCCGTCTTTACCATTAGTTGTCCAGGAATAATGTGGTCCTGGAAGACTGTCAGAGTATTCTGTACAGCTAACATTTCTTTTCTTTTTGACTGATATGCAGGTGCATTTGACTTGGGTTCCATTTGCCCTGAATGCACTTCCCTGCTACGTGAGACTCCCCCCCCCCCCATGCATAGTCTGATGCCTCTGTTGTTAGGGTTTGGGCATCAGGGGGTGGTGTGAAAGGTAGTCCATTGTTTTGGTGGCAGGCCTCTGCCCACCAAAAGAACTCTAGGCGCAGGCAAGGTATGATAAGAATCATTGTTTCTAGGTCTTGACAATGTTGACACCATAGGCTTTTTAGATACCACTGTAGTTTCCTCATATGCAGTCTGCATATGGAATTAGAAGAATGCAGGAGGCCATGAACCCCAAGGCTTGCAGTATTTGTCTTGCAGACAGCAGGGTTTTTGTGGCCACTTGTTTGAAGTAGGTTGCCAAATGAATATGTTTCTCTGGCGTGAGGTAAGCCATCTGGGAAGTGGTATTCAAGCTTGCTCCCAGAAATATAATTTATTGACAGGGTACCAGGTGTGATTTCTTTTCGTTTATGGTGTACCTCAGACAAGTTAGAACCCTTTGTACAAAGGCCAGATGATTCAAAAGTATGTCCTGGCTTTCTGCCTAAATTAGACAATCGTCCAGGTATGGGTATATTTGAATATTTCTTTGCCTGCAAAATGAAATAACTGAAGCTAGACACTTTGTGAATACCCTGGGCACAGTAGATAAGCCAAAGGGCAGTGCAGAGAACTGACAGTGCGTGTAGCCTGCTTTGAAGAGTAGGTATCTTCTGCAAGATTCCCTGATTGGAATGTGCAGGTATGCTTATTTTAAATCTAGTGTTGCCAACCAGGCATCTTTGCCTAGCATAGGAAGTAATTGGTGAACAGTCAGGAACTTGAATTTTGAAATAGTACAGTTGTGTACACTTACCATAAATGTAGATGTTCGAGTGTATTCACTGTTGCAGTAATCACATTTGGGTAATCTGCTGGCAGGTTGTCCTCAGTCGGCCTGAATTCCAAAGTCTTGGGTCCTGCGTCAGTTGCTGTCTTCTCTTCCATGATGTCAGATCGTCAGGGGTATAAAACATGCAGCCAACTCTATTTTCTTTAGTTTTTCTTGCCCCCGATGTAAGGTGCCCCCAAAAAGGTAGCAAAAAAAAAAAAAAAAAATATATATATATATATATATATATATATATATATATATATATATATATATATATACATACACACACACACACACACATATATATATATATATATATATATATATATATATATATATGCATCAATATAAACTTTACCTTCATCTACAAGCAAATACACCACATAGGTTGTAGAAGATAGAGAAGGAAAAATAAACTCCAGAATGACAAGAGGATGGCGGGAGGGTAACGTGGACTGCAACAGTGAATACACTCAAACATCTACATTTATGGTAAGTGTACACAACTGTACTATGTTCTTCGTGTTTCACTGTTGCAGTCATTACATTTGGGTAGAATCCCAAAGCTATGGTTGGGAGGCCACAGCTAAACAGCATTAGGTGTGGCTACAAGGCCCTGCAGCACTGCAGTGGCAAAGCATGCCCTGGACTTAGAGTAGAGAGGCAAATGATAATGCTTTGTGAAGGTGTGGACAGAACTCCAAGTAGCAGCCTCTAGAATGTCTTTGGTTGGTACTCCTCTGAGAAAGGCTGCTGAAGTAGCTGCAGCTCTGGTGGAAGACCTAATGCCCTTGGGCACAGGTTTACCATGCTGTAAGTAGCAGAAATGGATGCAGTGGCTTATCCACTTTGAAATAGTCTGCTTCGTAGTAGCCTTTCCTTCTGATCCTGCAGCATATGACACTAGTAATTGCTCAGTTTTTCTTAGAGCTTTAGTCCTGCTCAAGTAGAATCTTAGCTGCCTGTGTACGTCCAAGGAATGCAGAATTCTCTCCCCCTTGTTCTGCGGATTTGGATAAAAGGTTGGCAGATGAATTGTTTGGTTAAGAGCCACAATGGAAACCACCTTAGGCATATAAGTAGGATTTGTCCTCCGAGACACCCTGTCTGGGTAAAATATGATAAAGGGCTCTACAGGCATGAGGGCCTGTAGCTCTGATACTCTTCTTGCTGAAGTAATTGCTAATAGCAGAGCTGTTTTCCATGATAAGAACTTTATATCAGAGGTAGCAGTTGGTTTAAATGGGTGCAGGGTGAGCTTTTCCAACACATAATTGAGGTCCCATGCAGGTAATGGTGATCTTCAAGGAGGCCTTAAATTTTTGGCTCCTCTAAGATACTGCTTTAGTAAAGGATGAGAAAAAAGTGGTGGCTCTGTATTGTAATGAGCCAAAATGGCAGAGGCATGGATTTTAATTGATGAGAAAGACAGGCCTTTGTCAAGCATCTCACTTAAGTATTGTAATATCTGAGGAATATTTGGTTCTGCTGTATCGGTTCCTTGTGCTTGATTCCAAGCACAGAATCTCTTCCATTTGTCGGCGTAAGATTTCCTAGTACTAGGCCTTCTGGCTTCAAAAATGACATCCATCACTGCTTTACTGAGAGGTGTTGTTTGTATAACTACATGATCAGCCATGCTGCCAGGTTCAGTGTCTGTAGTTGATTGTGCAGGATCTGATTGCTTTGCTGGGACAGTAGTTGAGGTCTTTGAGGTAAGGTCCAAGCTGGGTAGTGAGACAAGTTTCTTAGGATTGGGTACCAGTACCGGTGGGCCCAGTCCGGGGCAATCAGTATCATCTTTGGTTTCTCTTGTCTGAATTTTAGGAGGACCTTGCGGAGAAGATGCAGAGGAGGAAAGGCGTAAACTGATAGGCTTTTCCAACTGAAGGATAGGGCGTCCACGTTCCATGTTTGTCTGTGATAAGTCCTTGTGCAGAATCTTTTCAACTGATACTTTTGAGGAGAGGCAAATAGATCTATGTCTGGGCCCCCCCCATTTCTCTGTTATCATGCTGAAGACTTGTGGATTTAGTTTCCACTTGTGAGAATCCATAAGGTTTCATCTTAAATCATCTGTGTATTTTGTTTTCCTGGCAGGAATTGAGCTTGAAGATGTATTTGGTAGGTCAAAGCTGTGTCCCACAGTGCCATGGCTAATCTGCAAAGGGGGTATGAGTGTGTGACCCCTTGCTTGTTTATATACCACATGACTGTGGTGTTGTCCTGGATGAAGTAAGTCCTTGAAGGCTGTTAGGGCATTTTGAACAGCTAGCATCTCTTTCTGGTTGATATGTAGATGCATTTGTTTTGGGGTCCATATGTCCTGAATGCATCTTCCTGCCATGTGAGCCCCCCAGGGATAATCTGATGCGTCTGTTGTTAAGGTTTGGCTGGCGATGGGGGGCGGGGGTGGGGTGGGGGGGGGGGGTGAAGGCCCGTCCCATGTTTTGGTGACATGCCTTTGCCCACCATAGAAACTCCTGTTGTAGGCAGGGAATGAGAGGAATCATTGCTTCCAGACTGTGAGAATGTTGACTCCATAAACTTTTTAGGTACCATTGAAGTTTCCTCATATGCAGTCTTACGTATGGAATTAGTAGGATACAGGATGCAATGAAGCCCAGAGCCTGCAGAATTTGTCTTGCAGATAACTGGGTTTTGGTTGCCATCAGTTTGAAGTAAGTGCTCAGTTGCCTTTGTTTGTCTGGCGTGAGGTAAGCCATCTGGACAGTTGTATTCAAGCTTGCACCCAGGAATGTTATCTTTTGAGATGGTACCAGTTGTGATTTATTTTCGTTTATTGTGTACCCAAGGTATGTTAAAGGCCTTTTCACAAACACCAGGTGTCGAAGAAGAGTGTCCTAGCTCTCTGCTTGAATGAGACAGTCGTCCAAGTAAGGATATATTTGTATACTTTTTTGTCTGTAAAATGCAATTACTAGTGCCAGGCACTTTGTAAAGACCGTGGGCGCAGTAGATAAGTCAAAGGGCAATGCAGAGAACTGGTAATGCATTAAGCCAGCTTTGAATCTGAGGTATCTTCTGCACGATTTTCTTATTGGTACATGCAGGTATGCCTCTTTTAGGTCTAAAGTCACCAGCCACGCATTCTTGCCCAGCATGGGCAGAAGCTGCTGCAAAGTCAGCATTTTGAATGTTGGAATGTCCAGGTATGTGTTCAAAATTGATAAATCCAGTATTGGCCACCAGGCCTTGTCCTTTCTGGGTACCAAGAACAGTTTTGAGTAAAAACCTTGTCCTTTTTCCTGTTCTGGAACTGTCTGAATGGCCCCCATATCCATGAAGGACATAACCTGTTTCTGTGCCTCTGCCCATTGATTTGGCAGATATGGCCAACCATTTGCCATTGGCAGAGTGTGGAAATGAAATCTGTATCCCTGTGATACGATGTTTAGTACCCACTTGTCCTGGGTTATTAACTGCCAATTTTGAGCAAAAAGTGCTAGTGTTCCCCCTATGGGTGCTGCCAAAAGATAAGTGATTGGTGTAGGCAGACGGAAGTCATTGGGATTGTTTTCTGTAGGTTTGCGGTTTATCTCCTCCAGATTTGGAGGTGGAAGCGCCCCATTGCTTTGACATGTATGAATCCTGCACCTGGCATCTGGAACCCTTAGGGCGTCTGGATTTGCCCCTTTGAGCTCTGTCTGACACATGAAAGGACCATTTTTTTTGTAGGCCAGTGTCTACTGAAGCTTGGTGGCTGCACTTGTAAGAAGTCTTTAACAGTTTGCATAGACTTAGCTTTATCTTCCATTTTCTTTAAAACCCCTTCTGCCTTAATACCAAACAGAGAATCATGCTGTAAAAGTGCATCTAGTAATTTTGCTTTAACATGATCAGGCAAATTCTGTTCCTTTAACCAGGCATGCCTCCTAATCACAGATCCAGTAACTGTGGCCCTGCAGGAGGCTTCTAAGGAATCACAACCACATTGCAAAGTATGCTTTCCAACTTGTTCAGCTGCATGCACTAATTTCTGCAATTCTTTATTTTCTGCACATTCTGAAATCAACATCATTTTCTGTTTCAGCAATCCCATAACATGTTGATGGTACTTAAGCATATGAAATTGAAAGGCCCTGATTGCCAAGGTTGCAGATGTATAAACCTTTTTCCCCATCTGTCCAGTGCCCTTGAATCTCTGTCAGATGGGGTAGGATTTTTTGCTGTTGATGCCTTAACTCCCTTTGGACCCTGTGAAATAATTTCAGGATCAGCAGCAGGGTTTCTAAATAAAGATTTAAGTGAGTCAGGGACCCTGTAGTATCTGTCAGGCTTATTGGGAGCCGGAGGTAAGGAGTCAGGGGTCAAGCTTGACTCCGAAAACACATCATCCACAATGTCTAAAACAGGGGGAATGGCTAAAGGCCTGTGCTGAGGAAGAAGAAGGAAATCCCTGAGCCTCTTTTTTGATTCTGAGAAGTCGGGACTCTCCCAGTGAAAATGCTCCCTCAAAGTATGCAAGGTTTCTCCAAATTAATAATCCTCAGGAAGAGATGCAGATGGAACAGACTCCTCAGCATCAGAATCCTCATAGGGAGGCATAGATAATTCCTGATCAGAAGAGGAATCAGAAGAAATAGAAACCTGATCTGAAGATTCATAATCAGTGTCTTGCCTAGGCCTCTTATCAGGAGGGGGATGGGTACCCCTGATCAAGGTAATAAGGTCTTCAGCCATTTTGATCATCTGTTTTTTAGGCATAGAGGCCTGTGCATGTGGCTCATACGTCATTTTTTTTAGTTTTAGAAGTTGCTTTTGTCTTTGGCTTTGCAGCTTTTGTCGGTTTGATATACAAATGTTGAGGTCTGAATACACCCTCAGAAGCCAGTTACTGCTCAGCGGCTCCGGAACCATCTGAGGGAGATATATCAGTCGGTCCAATACCTTGAGTATCTTGCGGCATGCCGGACTCCACATGGGTGTCGGTAGAGGCCTGCGACTCGAAGGTAGCGGGTATCAGAGGCTGTGAAAGCGCCTCATTGAGTACCGGCGGCTGGCTTAGGAGAAGCTTCGTCGGCTTTGGATCTCGACTGCCTTTCTTTGTCCTTTTCTTTGCATTTTTTATGTACTCCGGTAGTCGGAATACTATCCGAGGACATTTCTGGGTAGTTAAATCTGTTTCCAAAATACTTTGATGCAAAAATATACTGACGCTTAATAGTGCGTTGGTTAAATCTAGCACAAAACCGACAGCCAGGCACGTTGTGATCAGGGCCTAGGCAAGGAATACAGTATAGATGGAAATCCTTATGAGGTATTTGCTTTCCACAAGTAATACAATTATTAACTTTTTCTGACATCGGTAAAAAGCAAGAAAAAAGTTTCCCCAACGGGGTACTTAGCTTTAGTGAAGACTTCGGTTCTGAAACTCAAACTTGAATATTTCAGTAGTCAGCCGACCAGCACTAGCAAAATGCTTCTGCTTCGGGCACCGCGCGGCAAGAAAGACTAAAGAATATGGCATTGGCTGCATGTTTTATACCCCTGACGTCATGGAAGAGGAGACAGCAACCGACGCAGGACCCAAGATTTTGGAATTCAGGCTGACTAAGGGCAACCTGCCAGCAGATTACCCAAATGTAATGACTGCAACAGTGAAACACAAAGAACATCTCCAAAAAGGTATCTAGAGTAGACAGGTCCAGGATAGGATGCCATGAACTGTCTTTTCTGGGTACCAGGAAAAGTCTCAAGTAGAAACCTTGTCCCTTTTCCACTTCTGGTACCAGATGAATAGCCTCCATGCTTAAGAGAGAAAGTACTTGTTTTTGGGCCTCTGCCCACTGATTTGGGGTAGGTCCGGCCACCCACTTGGTGTTGGCAATGTGTGGAAGTGAAATCTGTATCCCTGGGATACTATATTTAAAACCCATTTGTCCTGGGTAATGAGTTCCCAATTCTGTGCATGAAGAGCAATCTTTCCCCCCAAAGAGACAGTCAGTTGATAAGTGCTTGGAGATTTTAAAACTAAGTCATTGAGACAGTTTACCATAGGGGGGAGTCTTATTATTCCCAGATTTGGAAGTGGAGGCTCCCCACTGCTTAGTTCTGTGTGTCCCCTGGGACTGAAACCTGGTGTTATTGCTGTGTCTGGGTGTGGCTTGAGAAGACCTGGAAGGGGCTGGAAAGGACCAATTCTTAGTGGGCCACTGCCTACTAAATCTGGGAGGCTGAACTAGATATAGCTTTATCTTCCATCTTTTTAAGAACTTCCGCAGCCTTGTTGCCAAACAGGCGGTCCTGATTTAAAGGAGCATCCAGCAATTTAGCTTTAACATGATCAGGCAAAGATTGCTCCTTAAGCCAAGCATGCCTTCTGAGCACAGACCCAGTAACAGCAGCCCTGCTAGAGGCCTCTAATGAATCAAAACCACATTGCAAAGTATGTTTTCCAACTTGTTCAGCAGAATGCATTAAATCCTGTAATTCTTTATTTTCCACACAGTCAGGAATCAACATAATTTTCTGTTTAAGCAGTCCAATAACGTGTTGCTGATACTTTAACATATGAAACTGGTAGTTTAAAGCCCTAATGGCCAGGGTTGCGGAAGTGTAAACCTTCTTACCCCATCTATCCAGCACCCTGGAGTCTCTATCAGAAAGGGTAGGATTTTTAGCAGTAGAAGCCGTAATGCCCTTGGGCCCCTGTGAAATAGTCTCTGGATCTGCAAAAGGATTTTTAAAAAGGAACTTGTGGGACTCAGGGACCTGTAGTATCGGTCAGGTTTTCTGGGAGCAGGAGGCAGGGAATCAGGGGCCAAACTAAATTCCGAAAAAGCATCAACAATGTCTAGTACAGGAGGAATAGCTAAAGGCCTATGCTGAGGTAGGAGAAGGAAATCCCTAAGCCTCTTTTTTGAATCAGAAAAATCCTGGCTTTACCCAGTGGAAATGCTCCCATAGAGTATGTAAGGTTTCCCCAAAAGAAAAATCCTCAGGAGGGGAAGCAGAGGGAATGGAGTCCTCTGCATCGGAATCTTCATAAGTAGATAAGGGCAAATCCAGATCATCAGAAGAATCAGAAACAACAGAATCCTGATCAGATGATTCATAATCAACTTCAGTCCTAGGCCTCTTAGAAGGGGGGAAGTGGTGGCTACCCCTGATTAGAGTTATTAGATCTTCAGCCATTCTTATCATTTGTTTTTTAGGCATAGAGGCCTGAGCGTCGTTTTTTTTTAGGCATGGATCCAGATTTAGGCCTAAGTAAAGAAGGAGGCGGTTTAATATGCAAGTCTGTAGGCCTGAATACACCCTCAGAAGCCAGTGCCTGCACAGCGGCTCCAGACCCATCCAAGGTAGAGACATCCGCAGGTTCCATAGCTGAAGCATCTTGCGGCATACCGAACTCCAAATGGGTCTCAGTAGAGGCCTGAGAATCAGAAGTAGCAGGTATCAGGGGATGCGGAAGCACCTCACTGTGTACCGGTGAACTGGCGACTGGCTTAGTGGAAGCGTTGTTGGCAGTTTTGGACTTCAGCGGCCTGTCTTTGTCTTTTTCTTTGCATTTTTTTGGGAATCCCGGTAGATGGATGGCTAACCGATGACATTTCTGGATAATTAAACCGAAAATCTAAATATTTAGAGACGAAAATATACCAACAACGGATAGTGCGCTGATTAAATAAAGCACAAAACCACCAGCAAGGTACGTCATGGTCACGGCCTAGGCAAGGAATATAGTACGAATGAAAATTTTTATGAGGTATTTGCTTTCCACAAGTAATGCAATTATTAACTTTTGCTGACATCAGTAAGGAGCAAGAAAAAGTTTCTCCAATGGGGTACTTAGCTTTAGTTGAAGACTTCGGTTCTGAAACTTGAAAACGAAAATTTCATGAGTCGGCCGACCGGCACTTGCAAACTGCTTCTGCTTCGCGCACCGCACGGCAAGAAAGACTGATGTAATGGCATCGGCTGCATGTTTTATACCCCTGACAACCTGACGTCATGGAAGAAGGGACAGCAACCAACGCAGGACCCAAGACTTTGTTAATCAGGCCGACTGAGGGCTACCTGCAAGCAGATAACCCAAATGTAATGATTGCAACAGTGAAACATGAAGAACATCTGCAGTTAACTGAGGAATGCTATTTCTCAGCTCCTCCCACGAATTAGCTGGATTTTAATCACCGTCTAGAAAAGAATTCTTTTCTAACTGACCCTACCCAAGACCTGTTGAAACTCCAAACAAAACAAAAAAAACTAAAACAAAATAAAAAGGAATATAACAGTAAAGACAAAAAATGGAAGTAACCACACCTTAAATGAAGAACTCCAATCCAAAATCAAATGCAGACAGAGATCAGCAAAACTTAGGCAGAGAACAGCAAGTCATACTGTGTAATTACATCTCTCACATACTGTATCCGTTTCTCTAAGGATTAGATGGTTGCTAATGAATATGAGAATTCCTACATTGTTGCGGGATGCCCATATCTACCAAGCTGTTGACAAAGAAATTGGAAAAGTGCCCATCCATGGTGTCATGTCTTTATTAGGTGAACTACAAAGGGGTGGTACAGCACACTAACTTAGGTGGCATGAGGGTAGAAACTACAACTAGGTGGTGTATGACAGTTGCTGTTTCTACAAATGAATACTGGGTAAAGTTATACTGGAAGTTTTATAGGTTTCTAAGATGCCCGCATCCATACAAGGCACTGCTAAATGCCACTGTGCTTCAACACTCAAAGTGACTAAACCCACCTAAAAAGCCCTCTGGCCAATGACATTATCTCATTGTGTGTTTCCCAACTTGGGTGTACCAGATAACCCTTCTAATTTACACACAGTGCAGACTGGTTAAGTTGTTGACTGCAACTGAGCTGAAAATAGAAGTATCTTGATTTTTTGATTATTTTTACAGATTACTGTTTTTAAAATTTAATATATATATATATAGCACTTTGTCTATTCTGTATCTTTACAAATCCTTATCTGTTTAAAAACTTTCATTTGTGTCTCTAGTGCTTGCTGGCTGTAGGCTATTTTGTCCCACCCTCCCGCCCTTTTGGTGTCTTGCTCTTATACTTGGTGGCTTTGCAGTTGCCCGCCCCTACTGTGACACTCCTCCCAGTCTAGTGTCATTAGCTCATTCTGCCTAATACAGAGAGAACATTTGATAAGGCCTTCTGTTCCTCCTTTTTCCCTTTCAAAAAGTAAAACAAATTTTTTTTTTCTTTCGCCTGAACCTCCTTGTGTTCTGACTGTGCTTCTCAAACATTTTGGAATTATACAGTATATTTCAGAGCATTTATTATAACTGTAATAGCCTTAATATTGCTACAACTCAAGTGCTCTAGGTTGCACTGCATCTGAAGTGTTTGTGTGTTTTAGCTGCTTTTCTGTATATATAGACTTTTCTGTTTCTTTTACTAAATAAGCTCTGTAAAGTTGTTTTATTGCATTTCTGCCTGTATTTCTGAGTTTTTTTTGCACTTTTAAAGTTTGTTTTTGCTTAGTTTAATTGGTACGCTACACACTCAAGTGCACTAGCCGAATTAAAGCATTTACTGTGTTTCTGTACCTAATTTCTGCTACTTTGTAAAAAAAAAAAAAAAAAAAAAAAAAAAAATTCCTTGTTTCCCGCCTTTACTGAACTAGAATAGTCCAGTCTTCAGGTATTGCTGATCTCTGGGCTGTGTCATAGTTCCTGTGTTGCCCATATCCTTATTTGGATAGGGGGAAAGCTTCTTTGTTCACCAGTGAGAGTGGGGAGCTCTGAGCAGCCTATCTGTCCCTTGAGGAGTGGTTCCAGCCCAGTGACCTGTAGCTTATTGGCCGTTTTGGGCCATTTCCTATCTCTTTCTAACCCCCTGCTTTAAAGCCAGCTTTAGCGCACTTTTGCGCTTGTAATTTAAAGTTTGTCCTGTTTTTTGCATTTATCTGTTGAGGCTACACACTCAAGTACGCTAGCCTGTGTCACATATTTACTGCATTTTCCTGCTATTTGTTGAAAAAAAAAAAAAAAAAAAATTATTATCCTTGTTTCCCGTCTTTCCAAACCTAGAGTAGTCCAAATACAGGCTTTGCTGTATTCTGGACTTTTGGAAAGTTCCTGTGTTGCCATTTCCTTTCTTGGATTAAGGGAGGCTTCTTTGTTCACCAGTGGCAGTGGGGAGCTTAGAGCAGCCTATCTATCCCTGGAGGAGTGTTCCCAGCACAAGAATCTGGTAGTCTACTGGCCATTTTGGGCCAATTTCTAGCTCTTTCAAATCCCCCTGTATAAAACCCACTTTGGCAAGGTTTTTGCGCTTGTTACTACTCAGCCAAGCTCCTCGTGGTCCTGCAGAGTGGTGCTAGCAGCAGAGAGGCTAAAAGAGCGACTGCTAACCTGATAAGTGTTTTTTCCTGCTACTACTTGGGCGACTGTCCGATCTAGCTAAACTGCAAATATTTCTGTTTCTAGAACTGTTTTAAACTGTCTAAAGTTGTTTTTGCACCTGCACTTTTAAGGTTTGTCCTGTTTCTTGCATTTACTTGTTGAGGCTACACACTCAAGTGCGCTAGCCTGTGTTACATATTTATTGCAATTTCCTGCTGTTTGTTGCAAAAAAGAAAAAAAAAAAAGTTATCCTTGTTTCCCATCTTTCCTGACCTAGAGTAGTCCAAATACAGGCTTTGCTGTATTCTGGACTTTTGGAAAGTTCCTGTGTTGCCATTTCCTTTCTTGGATAGAGGGAGGCTTCTTTGTTCACCAGTGGCAGTGGGGAGCTTGGAGCAGGCTATCTGTCCCTGGAGGAGTGTTCCCAGCACAGGAATCTGGTAGTCTGTTGGCTGTTTTGGGCCAATTTCTAGCTCTTTCAAGTCCGCCTGTATAAAACCCGCTGTAGCGGCTTTGCGTGATTTTGTGCATAGCGCTTCATCGAGCAGCGCCCGCTTATTTGGGTTTGAGCCTTGGAACTGATCTAGTTCTCATAATAAACACCCTATTCCTATGCTAAAGCCTAGCACTTGCTCACTAAAGCAATTATATAAGTCAGCACTAAAAATTAAAAGCACTACACCCTCACAAACTCCCCTTGAGTAACTTGTTCCCCATTGGCCCTTTTGTCAATTATAAAGGAATTCCCAATACTATTCTAGCATGTCCAAAGGTCAGTTGTCAGTCTCCTCTCGGTCCAGCTGGTGAACCTGGGAATCTTGAGGCAATGTTACAACTGCCTAATGTACACAGACAACCCTCTCCTCCTCCCAACAAATTCCAACACATGTGAGAGATGCAACCATATAGCCAAACTGGAGGCTAAGCTCTCTCAACTCAGTACTGGCGTAACCAGTCAGGAGGAGAAGGAAACCACACTCACTACAATTCCAGTCTCACATAGACCTACCAC
The DNA here is from genome assembly GCF_019279795.1 of Protopterus annectens. NCBI lineage: Eukaryota > Metazoa > Chordata > Ceratodontiformes > Protopteridae > Protopterus > Protopterus annectens. The sequence goes on from NC_056747.1 coordinate 402,968,047, forward strand.
GACAGCAAACCAAACACATAAACACACAAAAACATACTTGGAGGCTCTAAATAAAAATCTGCCTAAGCAGCAGAGACCTCCAAAGCAGACACCCAAGCAACCGCTACCCCAAAACAAAACACATGCAACACATAGCTCACAAAGCCAGTGTGCCGAACAGTCACAGCCCTTAAGGCTAAACAACACACCTGATACACTTGTAATAGGTGACTATCATCAGGCACACTGACGTCCCGCTCACCAGGCTGAACAAGGAGAAGGTCACGGTGAGCTGCCTATCGGGTGCTAGGATCCGCCACATAACACAAGCACTCAGGTCACTCCAAGGCAAGTACAAATATGACTGAGTCATTGTCCATGCTGGTGTGAATGACCTGAGACGTACCTCCCTGGACTACATGAAAAGAGACAGAGGAGCTCTCTGGGCATGTAGCCCAGGCCGGTATGACCCTGACCTTGAGTAGCATCTTACCCTCACCAAGAATGATGCCACAGTATGAAGACAAGATTATCAATTTCAACAATTGGCTTAAGTATTGGTGTCATTCAAAGGGGATCCAATGCCTGTCAGCCTGGGATGACATGCTCGACAAGCCACGATGCTTCGCTAGGGACGGCTTGCATCTGTCACCCCTGGGCTTTCGGATATTGGCAAAGGCTCTTGCTACCCCCATAGTGCCTTTTTTAGGCAAGGCTCAAAAGACAAACCCACCTCCATAGGTATCACAAGGGATAAGAAACTAAGAGTAATGCACGCACTCGAAACTCTCCTTAGCATGGAGAACATCGATATCTGTGCAGTAACAGAAACCTGGTTCAGGACTCCCGAGAGCACCCCAGCACTACCAGGTTATACCTCATACCATGCTTTTCGGCCCCAAAACTTGGACCGAACCACAAAAGGAGGGGGAGTATATCAAAGACACCCACACCTCCAGGTTGGTGGCAAAGCACGAAGCATCAGAGACTATCCATGTGCAACTAACAGTAGGTAAAACTGCCTTCCAGTTTATAGCCTGCTACAGACCACCCTCCCAAACCCAGGAACCCCACTCGGCCTTCCTGAGAACACTGGCAAATATGAAGGTCTCTCCGAACACCATTACATTGGGCGACTTCAACTACCCAAACATAGATTGGGAGCATTACTCTAGCTCCAACACCCTTGCCCAAAGGTTCCTAGAATTCATAAACTCAAATGCTATGGAACAACTTGTTACCACTCCCACAAGAGGGGAAAACATACTGGACCTGATCATCACCAACATGGGGACTCTATGCTCCAGACCAGAAGTGTATCCCTCATTGGTAAGATCAGACCATAAACTGATCTCACTGGATATTCACATCCCGACCCCACCCCCTGCCCAGAAAACCACAGTGAAAACTTCTCTAAAGCAAATTTCACACTCCTCAAAACCGAGGTGGTATCCTTCAAAGCCCCGGCCTGTGGAAAATACGCCCAGACCGCAGAATCCTTTATAAATGCATTCTATGAACACCTTCAGGAATGCATGGATCATGCAATCCCAAATAAAACCAAGACCCAATCCTCCAAAGGCAGACAACCTGTCTGGTGGACCCCAGCCATAAACAAACTATACAATAGAAGGAGGAAGCTACTACATGATAGAGCAAAATCCCTAAAAGGGAAGGCATCTCTGATCAGTATTAGCAAAAAACTAAGGGCACTCATAAAATCGTCAAAGGCCAGCTTCGAGAGAAAAATTGCACAGGACACTAAAGATAATCACAGGGCTTTCTTTAGTTATGTTAGGAACCTGGGTGGGAATTCCCAGATATGCTCAGAATTAGTCCAAAATGACAAAAAATACACTGATCCCACAGACATTGCCAACATCCTAGCTGACAGGTTCAGCGCAAACTTCCCCTCCCCACCAAAAGGGCAAATATCTATCCCAGCAGAGTGCTGCCCCCCCCGACATCTCAGATGCTCAGGTGGGAGCCGCCCTCTCCAAAGCAAAAAACACAGCATCAATGGGACCAGACGGTGTCCCAGGCTGCGTCCTACATGAACTCCAAGAAGAGCTAATCCCAAACATAAAACTACTGTTCAATCTCAGCCTTACTACAGGATATGTACCCAAAGAGTGGCGTACAGCAACAGTGGTCCCTCTACATAAAGGTGGTGCCTCAACGGACCCTGGAAACTATCGCCCCATAAGACTGACTAGCTTGGTCTGCAAAGCTATGGAAAGGATCATCATGGACCTCATAAATAAAGATATTGGGGACCTACAGACACTGGATCCTACCCAGTTTGGCTTTGTTAAGGGCAGATCCTGCCTTTTAAACCTGGTTGACTTCTTTGAAACAGTCACCAAGGCCATTGACGAAGGGAAGGTGGTCCACACAGCCTATCTGGACCTCGCAAAAGCCTTCGATACAATACCCCACTGGCATTATAGATAAGCTCACCAGCTTAAATATAAACCCCTATGTCACTAGATGGGTTGCAAACTGGCTCAAGGACAGAACCCACATGGTTAGAATTGCTGGAGCCATGTCAGACTCCAAACCAGTTACAAGTGGCGTCCCACAAGGCTCAGTCCTGGGACCTCTCTTGTTTGGTATATATTTCTCGGAGGTACAGGCCAACACGGAAGGACTGTGGCTGACCAAGTTCGCAGATGACTGCAAACTGGGCGCCATAATCGACTCTCCAGCCGACACAAGCATCCTCCAAAAGGGCCTCATAGAAACAGACAACTGGTGCCAGAGCCATGGCCTCAAGCTAAACGCCAAAAGTGTATAGTCATCCCTTTGGCAAAACAAAGTGCCCACAAATTACCACATAGGTGGTAATCCATTAAGTACAGAAGAAGTCATTAGGGACCTGGGGACCCAAGTTGATAGCAATCTCTCATTTGACAACCATGTGGCCAAAGTGGTTAGAAAAACATTTTATATAGCCCACCTAATCATGAAGGGATTCACATCTAGATTAGGGGAGGTCATCGTGCCTCTTTACTCATCCCTCATCAGGCCCATAATCGAGTACAATGCCCCTTTTGGGATGTACCTTACCAAACACCTGAAGCAACTGGAAAGACCCCAAAAGTACCTCACCAAGAGGATCAAAGGGCTCAAACAGATGCCATATGCTGCCCGGTTAAAGAAACTCCAGCTCTACTCAGTGGCATACCGCCTGCTCAGAGGTGACCTGTGCCTGACGTATAAGGCCATGTCCAACCCGGAATTAAGGGACATGCTGCACCTCAAAAATCCAAATCCCATCGAGCTACACGCTCGAGAGACTTGAACCTCAGCACTGAAATAAATAGGACATGCTGGAGGGACAGATTCATAACCCAGAGGCTCCCTTCACTATGGAATAAAATCCCAGTCCAGGTTAGGCAGAGTCCCTCATTGACTCTCTTCAAGAGGAATCTTGATGAGTGGATGGGAGATCATAGGTTTACCCCGGGTATCACTTCTGTGTCACTGTTAGACAGAGGCACAGTATACTAACCTCGAAAAAGGGCATAGCAAAATTAATTTAAAATGGGTGGCGAAAGCCAAACATACTCTGGCTAGGCTTATAAATGCCCTAGGGCAGATAGCCTAGTATGAACCTATGAACCTATAATGTCACTAGAATTGCAGTCCCAGTCTTCTTAATGTAAAAAAACACACATAAATTAACCAAAAGTGAAAAGGTAAATCAAACAACTAGCTACAGGTAATTACTTAGACGATTCTAAGGCAGTCAGGTTAGCAATGAGGAACACACACTTTAAGGTGACTTTAAAGAACACCAGCAGCAGCTAAACCTATGAAAAGCAAATACTTTACAGTGATGAAGACCAGAAAAAAATTAAATAAAACAATTTTTAAATGCAGCAGCAGTGTCCAGAAATACCTAAGAAAAGCGTAGCATTTTAATTTAAAGTACTTATCTTAGCCTGGATTATAACAAATGAAAGCCAAAAACTCTGAGAACACAGGCTTGGATGCTGGGCATTTGAGCTTTATGGAATTGAGCCAAGACCTGAGCAAACACACCACATTTATAGACGCAAAGAAAAGTGACTAAACCAACTAAAAAGCCCTCTGGTTGATGAAACAATCTCACCTGAAGCTCAAGGGTGTGCTTCCCAACTCAGGCAGACCAGGCTACCCTTTCTACTGCCACTAAAATGACAGCCCCAGTCTTCTCAATGTAAAAACACACTTTAGTTAGCCAAATATGAAAAGGTATCAGAAACAAATCAAGCAACCAGCTATAAGTATTTCTCACCTAAGCCCACCTATTTGTATCCCAACTTACACTGACGAAGCCACCTTTCTATTGCCACTAGAACTGCAGTCCCAGTCTTCTTAATGTAAAAAAACCACTCTAGTAAGTCAACAGCTAGCTACAAGTAATTACAGGGTGACTAAAAAGGCAGACAAGCCAGCAAAGGGAAACACACCCTTTTAGGCAATTTAAAAGCAAACTAACAGTCTAAAGGGAGGGCCTTCCCAGTTTTATCTGTCATCACCCAATAAGATGAGCAGTGAAGAAAAGACTGGGAGGAGCTTCTAATGTTGGCTATACAAATGATGAAACTGGAATGAGCTTCCTAGACAAGATTTACAGTAGGGATGGGCAGCTCAAAAGCCTCAATGTTTAAAAGCACAACAGGAAAAGGGTAGTTGGGTGGGAAACAAATTCAGAAGAGAGTAAAAACACCATAAAATGAGGGCCACTCATAAGTGATTTATACACCTGGGCACAACAGAGAAACCACTTGAAAAGCACAGAACACTACAAAACACTGCAACTATGCAATGTCCTCAGTTAATAGCTTTAGCTTCAAATTCAGAACAAATGCACACAAGAAACACAAAAGTGATTTAAATGCTAAGTACAGTATTGTAACTATAGTTTAACTGTACTTCCCTAAATGCAAAATGTAGTCCATATGTTTTGTTTCCAAGCATCCAACTGTCCCTAGATTAAGATGGCTGACTGTCTGTGTAAAGTACAGTAAACTCTCAGTTAACCGGCACCCGTGGGGATTGATAGATGCTGGATAAAAAGAAGTTATGTCTTACCATAATGTTCCATCTGTGTTGTAGATCTTCATTCATTCCTTACTGTTAGGACTTTGGTCCCGTCCTCGGAACCGACGCAGTCGTTACCAAGCTCATGACAGCCAAAAACTCTCAGCTAAGTCCTACCCACAATGCCCCTCTCTTGTCTCTTCAGATCGAGTTTGCCCACCCTTATACTATAAGGAGGTTAATAATAATAAAAGAAGGAGGCTCTGTCTGAGCAGGTAATCCAAAGTCCACCAGGAGTCCAGGCAAGAGGAAGGAGGACGGGAAGTAATGAATGAATGAAGATCTACAACAAAGATGGAACGTTATGGTAAGAAATAACTTCTTTATCTGATGTTGTAAATCTTCACTCACTCCTTACTGTTAGGACAGAGTCTCCAGCTACTTCTAGTCCTGAGTGGCCCGAAAGATGTTCCTGAGCACCATAGAACCAAAGGATGCTCTTCCCTGGAGGCCAAATCCAATTTGTAATGAGTGATAAAGGCATGTAGGCTTGCCCAAGTGGCTGCTGCGTAGATATTGTCCATAGAGGCTCTGAAATGAAAGGTCACTGAGGTTGCTATCGATCTAGTTGAGTGAGCCCTTATTTTGGAAGGCAAGGATATTTTGTTTTGCTGGTAGATGAAAGTAATGGCGTTTCTCAGCCAAGAAGATAGTCATTTTGGAAACAGGCTTACCCAGACCGGGACCTGCAAATGCTACAAACAACTGATCCGTCTTCCTAAGAGATTTTTTTCTGTCCAAGTAAAAACGAAGTTGCCTATGAACATCTCTTTCATTTCCCTGCTATAAAACCCACAGTTGCGCAGTTTTGTGCACCAGGCAGCGCTGGTTAGCTACAGTATAACTATTCCCGGCTCCACAAAGTCTACTCTTCAATTTTTTTCCTTTGGAACTAGACAAACTTTCAACTTAAGCACTCAAGCCATTCAATTCTCAGCCCGGCACTTGCTGAAAACTCACAGCAAGCACTAATAAACCTTAGCACTAGACCCCCCTATACTGCAGAGGACAAGGCTCTCTATTTGACCTTACCAGCCAATCAGTAAAACAGTTCACTGTACTTATCCAGGCATTTCCAAAGGGCAGTTTCAGGTGTACTCGTCGGTCCAACTGGTGAATCTGGGCATTTTGAGGCAATGTTACAACTGCCTCATGTACACAGACAACCCTCTTCTCCTATCACCAAACACTAATACATGTGAGAGATGCAATTATACAGCCAAACTGGAGGCTAAGCTCTCTCAACCCAAGACTGCACCAGACAGTCAAGAGGAGAAGAGAATTACTTGCATCACACCACCAGTCTCACACAGACCTATGATACCAGCACTGGCAAAAAACACACATAAATACAAGAAAACATACACGGAGGCTCTAAATAAAAATCTGCAAAAGCAACAGAGACCTCCAAAGCAGACATCCAAGCAACATCCACCCCCAACACAAACAATGAAACACATACTTCACAAAACCAGTGTGCCACACAATCACAGCCCTTGAGGCAAAATAACATACCCAACACACTTGTAATAGGTGAATCTATAGTCAGGCACACTGACGTCCCACTCACTAGGCTGAACAATGAGAAGGTTACTGTTAGCTGCCTGTCGGGTGCCTGCCACATAACACAAGCACTCAGGTCACTCCAGAACAAGTGCAAATACGACTCTGTCATTGTCCATGTTGGTGTGAATGACCTGAGCTGTACCTCCCTGAACTACATGAAAAGAGACATGACCACGTAGCCCAGGCCGGTATAAGCCTGACCCCGAGTACCATCCTGCCCTCACCAAGAATGATACCACGGTATAAAGAAAAAATTATCAATTTCAACAACTGGCTAAGCTTCTGGTGTCATTCAAAGGGGATCCAGTGTCTGTCAGCCTGAGATGACATGCTTGACAAGCCACGCTGCTTCGCTAGAGATGGCTTGCACCTGTCACCCTTAGGCTTTCGAATACTGGCCAAGGCTCTTGCCAGCCCCATAGTGCCTTTTTTAGGCAAGGCTGAAAAGACATACCCACTGCCATAAATAGCACAAATAACAAAAAACTGAGGGTAATGCTACTCAATGCCAGAAGTCTAAACCTCAAAATGAACACACTCGAGGTACTCCTCAGTATGGAGAAAATCGATATATGCGCAGTAACAGAAACCTGGTTTAAGGCTCCAGAGAGCACCCCAGCACTACCAGGCTACAACTCATACCACACATTTCGGCCACAAAACCTGGACCAAAATACAAAAGGCGGGGGCGTATCCATATTCATCAAGGATACACACACCTCCAGGTTAGTGGCACAGCATGATGCTTCAGAGATAATCCACGTGCAACTAACAACGGGCAAAACTGCAATACAAATTGTAGCTTGCTACAGATCCACCACCATGTCCCACGACCCCCATTCCGTATTTCTGGAAACACTGGGAAACATAAAGGTCCTACCAAACACCCTGATATTGGGTGATTTCAATTACCCAAACATTAACTGGGAGAATTACTCAAGTACTAACTCCCTTGCCCAACATTTCCTAGAATTTATAAACTCAAACGCCCTGGATCAACTGGTCAACACCCCCACCAGAGGTGACAACATATTGGACCTGGTCATCACCAACATGGGCGACCGGTGTTCCACACCAGAGGTCAACCCCTCACTGGTTAGATCCGGCCATAAACTAATCACTCTGGATATCAACATTCCACCTCAACCCCCGGTCAAAGAAACCACCGTGAAAAACTTTTCAAAAGCAAACGTCATGTTACTTAAGACCGAGGTGGAACATTTCAAAGCACCCATGCCAAAGGATAACTATGGCCAAGCTGCAAAATCCTTTACTAATGCACTCTACGGGCACCTACAAGAATACATGGATCCTTCTATCCCAAGCAACTCTTCCAAGAAAAGGAAACCAGTCTGGTGGACCCCTGCCATAAATAAGCTATACAATAGGAGGAGGAAACTAGTACAGAAAAGAGTAAAATCCCAAGAAGGGACGATATCTCTGATCAGTATCAGCAAGAAACTACGATCCCTCATAAAATCATCCAAGGCTAGCTTCGAAAGAAACATTGTCAAGGACTCCAAAGATAACCACAAAGCATTCTTTAGCTATGTCAAGAATCTAAGTGGCAATTCTCAGATCCGCTCGGAGTTAGTGCAGAATGACACAAAATACACTGAACTGACCGATATTGCCAACATCCTGGCAGACAAGTTCAGTGCAAACTTCACTCCCCTCACACCCCCAAAAGGGCCCATAACCATACCAGAGGAATGTAGTGCCCCTGAAATCACAGACACTCATGTTATAACAGCCCTCTCCAAAGCCAAAACACAGAATCAATGGGACCAGACAGTATCCCAGGCTGCGTCCTACATGAGCTCAAAGATGAACTAACCCCTCACCTAAACACACTGTTCAAACTCAGCCTCTCCACAGGCTACGTGCCCATAGAGTGGCACATAGCAACTGTTATTCCGCTCCACAAACGTGGAGCCACAACAGACCCCAGGAACTATCACCCTATAAAACCTGACTAGCTTGGTCTGCAAGGCTATGGAGCGCATCATCATGGATATCATAAACAGAGACATTGGGAACCTCCAAACACTGAACCCTACCCAGTTTGGCTTTGTTAAGGGCAGATAATGCCTCCTAAACCTGGTGGACTTCTTTGAGACAGTTACCAAAGCTATAGATGAGGGAAAGGTGGTACACACAGCCTACCTAGACCTCGCAAAGGCCTTCGACACCATTCCCCATTCAGGTATTACAGACAAGCTCACCAGCCTGAACATAAACCCCTACGTCATGAGATGGGTTGCCAACTGATGGCCTCTGCTGAAAATGGACATGTATCCAGCCAGACTAGCCCGGTCAACAAATGTAAAATAAAAAAAAATAAAATAAAAACTGGCTCATGGACAGAACTCACATGGTAAGAGTTGTGGGAGCTAGGTCTGACTCTAAACTGGTTACAAGTGGCATTCCCCAGGGTTCAGTCCTAGGACCCCTCCTGTTTGGCATATACGTCTCAGAGGTACAGGCAAGCACAGAGGACTATGGCTGACCAAGTTCGCAAACGACTTGAAACTAGTGGCTATAACTGACTCTCCGGCGGACACAGACATCCTCCAAAAGGGTCTCACTGAAACAGATACCTGGTGTCAAAACCATGGCCTCAAGCTAAATGCCAAAAAGTGCATAGTCATCCCCTTTAGAAAAAACAAAGTACCCGCAAACTACCACATAGGTGGTAGCCCCCTAAATACGGAAGAAGTAATAAGGGATCTGGGGACCCAAGTAGATAGCAACCTCTCCTTTGATAATCACATTGCCAAAGTAGTTAGAAAATCCTTCTATGTGGCCCACCTAATCACAAAAGGGTTTGCATCCAGATCAAAAGAGGTCATTGTGCCCCTCTACGCATCACTCATCAGACCCATCATAGAGTATAACGTTCCATTTCTGCAACAGCTGGAAAGACCACAAAAGTACCTCACCAAGAGGATCACTGGCCTCAAACAGATGCCCTATGCAGCTCGACTGAAGAAACTCCAGCTGTACTCGGTTGCATACCGCCTACTCAGAGGTGAACTCTGCCTGACATACAAGGCCATGTCCAACCCAGAATTGATGAACATGCTCCACCTAAAGAAAACCATATCCCCTCGAGCCACACAGTCTAGGGATCTAAACCTCACCACAACAATAAATAGGACATGCTGGAGGGATTGATTCCTGTCCCAGAGACTTCCCATGTTCTGGAACAAGATTCCAATCTACATTAGGCAGAGCTCCTCGCTAACCCACTTCAAGAGAAACCTTGACGAGTGGATGGGAAACAAAGTTTACCCCAGGGATCACTTCAATGGCTCTGCTGATCAGAGGCACAGGGAACTAATCTAGGGGGGTGGCAAAAGCCAACACATTCCGGCTAGGCTTAGAAATGCCTTCGGGCAGATAGCCTAGTACCTACCTAAGAACATCAAGGGTATGTAGAAGGTACACCCCTTTATTTGCATGATGGGGAAAGAAAATGTGTAAGTCAATAGATTGGTTGATGGAAAAAACAGAAATGACCTTGGGCAAAAAGAAAGGATTAATACAGAGAGAAACTCTATCCTTGTGGAAAATCAAATAGAGTCTCTTGACACTCAAGGCCTGCAACTCAGAAACTCTTCTTGCTGAGGTAAGAGCTACTAGCAGCAGGGTTTTCCAGGACAAAAATTTCATATTGCATGAATCTGAAAGCTCGAAAGGACTTGTTAACGAGTGAAGCACCAACGTCAAGTCCAATGGTTCTGTAAGGGGCTTGACAGGAGGTTTAATATGTAATACTCCTTTCATGAAGGTTTTGCACAGTCGGTGTGACATAACTGAAGAATTGTAGATTCCATTGTGAAAATTTGTAATAGCTGCTTAATGTACTGTAATCATCGATGCTGAAGCTCCAGCATGTAACAGGGTAGTGAGATATTCTAGGATATTTTGAATAGGCATAGAGAAGGGATCCATGTTTTGTTCTTTGGTCCATATACAGAACCTAGTCCATTTACTGAAATAAATGCTTCTGGTGGATGGTTTGTGTGAAGCCAGGAGGATCTCGCGAACAGGGGATGAAATATCAGGTAGCCTGGCCATCATCGGAAGTGGAGAAACCAAGCTGTGAGCTTGAGTCTGGGTGAATCAATCCCTGAGAGTGAGTCAGCAGTCCTTGGGATTGATCCAGGATCCATGGGCTGTGGATTAGGTGAGGCCACAGGAAAGGAAACCAGACTTGACAGGGCCAATAAGGGGCAATGAGGATCACTTTGCTCCTCAACCTTTCCGCTTTCTGTAGAAATTTTGGGATGAGAGGAAACGGGGGGAAAGGTATACAGTAGACTCGGGGGCCAATCATGCATCACAGCATCCCTCGGTGACTCCCCCTGGTGGGGGGGGGGGATCAGATCAAAGTAGCTTCTGCATTTGTTGTTTAGGGGTGAAGCAAACAGATTGCAGCATGGCCTGCCCCTGCGATGGAAGATTTGAGCCGCTATAATCGGGTTGAGGGACCACTTGTGAGGCATCAATATGTTCCTGCTCAGATTGTCTGCAATGAGATTGGAGCTCCCAAGAATGTGCATTGCTATGAGAAAGCGTTTGGAAGCCATCGCCAAATGCCATATTCTCATGGATTCCCAACACAGGGGGTAAGACCTGGTTCCACCTTGTTTGTTGATGTACCAGACGACTGACATGTTGTCCGACTGAATTGCAATGGTCCCGGAAGGAAGGGATGTGTGGAAAGCTTGCAATGCTAAGAGAACTGCCCTCAATTCCAGGACATTTATGTGCAAATTGGCCTCTATGGGGGACCAAGTGCCTTGGACCATCCTTCCCTGGAAATGCCCCCCCACCCTAACAGGGAAGTGTCTATGGTCCCCCTGGGCTGGGGGAGACAGAACGGTCGACACCAAAGATTTGTTTCTGGCTTCATCCACCATAACATTTCTTTCTTGCAAAGGTTTGTAAGGCATATCATGTGGTCCAGTGGGTTAAGATCGACCATTGTGATGAAAGGAGGCACTGTAATAGTCTCATGTGCAACCTCGCCAGGGGTACTAAGGTAATGGTTGCTGACATAGAGCCTAATCGTTGTAAGTACAAGGCGTGCTGGTACAAAGGTCTGTCAGAGGAGGACTTGAATCTGGTTTCATATTTTTGAAAGCCCGTGAGGAGGAAGGGAAGCTTGGCCAGATGTTGTGTCGAAGATCGCTCCAATGATTTCCAGTGTTCTTGTTGGAGACATGTTTGATTTACCCATACTGATTGTGATACCTAGAGAATGAGAGGGCTCCTGGTCGTGGCGGTGAGGAGCCAATCGTCTGGATATGGAAACACATGGAATCCTTGTAGTCGAAGATTAGCTACTATGACTGCCATACATTTGGTAAATACTCTGGGGGCTGTCGAGAGACCAAAGGGCAGTACCCTGAACTGGTAGTGACTGGCTCCCAGCCAGAAGCGAAGAAACCTCCGGAAGTGTCTGTCCATCTTTATGTGGTAATATGCATCCTGAAGGTCTATAGAGCACATCCAGTTGTCCTTCCCCAGAAAGGGGAGAATGGACTGTACCATGACCATCTGAAATTTTTGAGGTTTGATGAATCTGTTTAGTATGCTGAGATTCAGTATCGGTCTCCAGTCCCCTGTCTTTTTTGGTACTAAAAAAAACATAGAGTAAAACCCGGATCCTATATGGTCTGGTGGGACTGGTTGGATGACTCTTTCTTAGCAGCTTTTTGATTTCCAAGGCTGCGACTTCCCTCTGATGGGGTGGAACGTCGGGGATTTGTTTGACAGGTCTGGGAGTGAGATCGAATGGGATATGATAGCCTCTGGATATTATTCTCTGCATCCATGAATCCACTGTTATAAGTTGCCAGGGTTGTTACTGCAGAGAAAATCATCACCTGATGGTTTCCAGAGGAAAGCAATCGGGCCACTGCTCAGGAGCGCTGGAAGGGTCTGCCAGAGAACGAGTCCCTGGCGCCCTGGTTACATGAACCACCTATGCCCCCGAAAGGGATGTCTTCCAGATGAGTTGCCGCCTCTGGCCCGGGGGAAACAGTTGTCACGAGTGTCAAGATCCCTGGGACTTCTTAAACCACAGTTTTACTCCCCTCTGCTTCCCGGAGTAGGATCTCTGGGGGGAGGAAAAACATATGCCCTCGGCAGACGAGGTCTTTTCATCTTTCTCACTGGGTGACAGTGTGTCTCTTACATTTAGACCAAAGAGGGAAGATTCGTCGAAAGGCGCGTTGACAAAGGAAGATTTGAAAGGGTCCACGAAGTCACACAAATGCATCCAAGCATGCCGTCTCATGACTATGCCTGATGCGGATGCTCGAGCTGCCCCCTCGGTGGATTGAGAAATCAAATGCATCGAGTAGTTTGAGATGGATTCTAGGGTAGGTAGTTGTGAGGCAACAGTATCACGTACCTCCTCAGGCAGTACCCCCACGAAAGAGGCAGACATTTCTAAAATTAGGTTTCTTTGGAGGAGAGTAAAGTGTGCCAGGTAATTCAGGGACTGAATGGCAAAGGTTGGTGAAGCAAAGGTCTGCTTCCCCAGTCTGTCCAAAGCCCAAGACTCCCTGTTCAGGGAATGAACAGCGGAACTATCTTCTGCCAGTTGCCTCTTAGTGGCTGCCGCCACGACCATGGAATCTACTACCAGCTGCTTGGACCAGTTGGACTGGTCTTCAGATGTGGACAAAATTTTATCGGGACCCAGGGGGACAGGTTCTATTGTCCAGGGCCTTCCAGGCACGCTGCACGATAAGCCTAATGAGCTCATCTGCAGGTGGGGGTCACCCAGGAAGTAGATGGTCAAGCATGGAAATTCTGCAAGAACACAGATTCCTCCGAAGAAGGGTTGGAGGATTTCCAATCTCCCCTCTGTTTGAGGATCACGAGAATGTCTCCAAATGAGAAATCTTCTGGGGGAGACCGTGGGGACCCTTCTCCCTCATCGTAATCAGTGTCTTTGGTGATGGATTCCTCAGGGGAATCGAGATGCTTCCTCTTGCAAAGTTTCTTCCGAGGTGGCACCTCAGTGGGGTCTTCTGAGGACGACTCTGGAGCCCAAGATCTTAGAGTAAGGGGTTGGGAAAGCTGCATGCTAGAGGGGGGTTCTGGTTCCGATGCCAATGAATCCAAATGAAAGCCTGTAGAAGCGAGGACCCTCTCCATCACTTGAAATGCAGGCCCGAAGGAAGAGGGATGTGAGCCCAGAACCGAGAAGGACGATCTCGAAACCAGGCTCACACCCCGCCCCAACAAGCCCACCTCCGGGCGAGGAACTCTGAGAGGACCGGTAGCTGCCGGCGCCGGAATTGTAGATGGTGCCATAGACAAAAATGGCACTGAACTAGGAGTCACAGCGCAGACAGCCCAATAACTGCTCCAATGATGCGGCAGTTCCAAAGGAGCCGTGGTACCAAGAGTTATCGGAACAGACAGGGGAAGCCTCCACTGTCGGCGCCAGGATGGACATCGGTACCAAAATCTCTGAAACCTGGGAGGAGGTCAGAGGATAAACAGGTGAATATGGCGAGAAAGCTTCCATTCCAAGAGGGAGGGAAGACCTAGTCGGGGTTGGTAAGCATCTAGCTGCCAAAAGCTGGTCCAAAACCCTCACTACATCCTGTTCCGTGAGACTCCTGGTGGATCTGATGGATGCTGCCAATGGAGATTCAGGTCTTTCGATAAAAGGGCTAAATTGCTGCCCCAAAAAAGGGTCATAAGATGGGGAATACCTTGTTCTGGCAAGGTGCTCAATCTTTGGGACTACAGATGTCATCATAGGTGGAGCGGAGTAAGACATCGGTACCATGGCCGGGGATGGCACCGATGCTGGTACATGAGTAGTAGCCTCTGTGAAGATCAAGGTCAGCACCAAGGTAGAAGGCAGAGATGCCAGTGCTGAAGCTGTGTGCGCTGATGGCGCCAAAGTAGTCTGGTGTCTCCTCAGTTCCAAAGAGGACAGAGATGTCAGTACAGATTGACTCCATTTTTCTTTATGTTTTCCTTATTTCCTTACGTGTTTTAATATCTTTTGGATAAGGAGGTGGTGAGACCTGCGTCACAGAAAGAGCCTCCGAGAATGGTGTTTTCAACAGACCCTTTAATATGAGATTGTTTTTGTGTTCAGCTAACGTACGGTTGCTGAAGCCACAACAGATATCACACACGACACATTAATATGGCTAACGCCCAAACAATAAACACATCAGGCGTGACCGTCTGAGTTGGGCATCTTACACCCGCACTTATCACACTGCTTAAAACCAAGTTTAGTTTTATCAGACATCACGAAAACACTATATTACCAAAATCGCAAGAAAACAACAGCAGACTTATAGTAGTAAAAGAAAAAAATTTTTTTTTTAAACAGAAAGAAAGAGTATCAACAACGGTACTAAGAAATACTACAAGTGGTAAGGTAAAGAGCCTACCAAAGATAGGAGACAGGGACAGAACCAACGATGGTATGAAAGGAACTACCAAAGGTAGAGGGTAGGTTTTTGGTAAGAAAATATGAGAAATAAGGATGAGGAGAAAGGCTTAAAAGAAATAACTGACTACCAGGTAATTATACAGATAAACCACAAAAACACTACACTTAGCGTGAGAGAAAGGCTTGGCACATCTGTTGAGGAATGCGGAAAACGAGATCTGAAGATACTATGAGAGGAACATTGTGGGTAGGACTTACCTGAGAGTTTTTGGCTGGCACGAGCTTTGTAACAGCCATGTTGGTTCCGAGGACGGAACCAAAGTCCCAACAGTAAGGAATGAATGAAGATTTACATCAGATCTGTAGTTTCTGGTTGCTTGAAAGTTACTATTAAAACAGGCCTGACTAATACTGTACGCTATACTATTTGTTTGGTTTAATTTGTTCACAGGTTGGGGAGAGAGGGAATTTATTCCCATCTTCCTTTTCAAAACTCTAAAACGATAAAAAAGTAAGGTATGTTTCTCCAGGGGGAAAAACAGAAAGTGTAACACATGAAAATTGTACTGTATTGCGTCAATATGTTTTTATGTTTTTGCCGGTTGCTTGAGAGTGCCAGCTGCCTGAGTTCCGGTTAACTGACAGCTTACTGTAAATACCAAGGGAATAGGTTTAATTACCACAACCTCCAGTTACAACTCACACAGCTAGCCAAAAACAGGCTTTTTGTTTTAGGTTTGAAAAGTGACTACAACACAGAATTAGATAAGCAATGCTGATAATACACTTAAGAGCCCAGAAAAGTAACAATGGACACTGTCTGACAAGTGGCAAATGCAGAACTGGATGAGCAATGCTGATAATCCACTTAAGAGCTCAGAAAAACAAGATACTGTAAAACCCAAACCACGTTACAGCTGTAGCTTCACATTCAGCAGAGAGAGACAGAGTAAAATGCAATAAAATGACACCCCATTCAGAAAGTATTTAAATACCTATGCAAAGTTCAGAAACCACATGGTAAGCATCACTAACTACAATGTGCACTTGCCATAACAATCCAACTGATGGAAAAGAGAACATTTGTTTACTGGAAGTACAAGGTTGGCCACAGAAGACATTGCTGTTCTTTTAAGAACAGTGGCACTGTGGAATTAAATGCCAAGTGATGTAATCAAGCAGGAAGCAGTGATTACTGTTCTTTTAAGAACAGTGGCACTGTGGAATTAAATGCCAAGTGATGTAATCAAGCAGGAAGCAGTGAGTACTTTAGAAGGGAACAAGTCCTTATTCTATATTATAAAATGAAAGCTAGGAGTGGAGAAATTGCAGCATATGGCTGGCTGCATTACTACTGGCAAACAAGACGTAACAGTCATCCTTATTCACTGGCAGATTGGTGTGCTTAGCAAAGCTCAGTATTACTACAGTGGTTACATTAAAAAAAAAAAAAAAAGAGAGAAATAACTAACCTGATTGGCTCGTTCCAGATCTGTCATAATCATCTCAACTTCATCAGCCCTAATAAACAAAAAGTCATTAAGTTAAAGATACAACCTGATTCTAAAAACATCTAATTATATCTTCCTTTTTTATATAAACATTACCAATATTACTTACTCCAGTACAAATTCCATGAAAATGTTGGAAGGAAAAGTTATGTAACTTTAAAAACTGTGCAGTTCGATGGCACTTTATTTGATGACAAGCATTCTACACTGGCACAATACTTTCCAATAGATGACCGTCACATGCGTGTCATCAAGCTTTATCCTTGACAACAACTTCAAATAAAAATGAGCTAACTCAGACACCTAGGCAAAACTATCCATAAAATTATAATCTCCCCTTACATAAAACCTGCAATAATTTCATGAACTGAGTTAATTCATATTAACAGCATAATGAAGACAAGAAGCACATTCTTACCAGAGATAGAGCCCATAACACTTCAGGACATAGGCAGTCATCATTAAATGCAATCTTGGGTACTGACTAGCATTTATAAGGTATTGCATTGAGATGAAACGGCTAGGCTTAATATGACATCTGGGTTTATATCCTAGTAATCTCCTGTGACCTTATGTAAATAAATTAGTTTTCTCAAGAAATAGTTACTATTTTATTTTCAAACTCTAACTTAAATCCCTACGTCTCCACTGTAATACTTACAAATAACTGTTAAGTCAGTGTCTAGTATAAGATTAACAAACCTCAGGATGTAGTACAGGTCTTTGGTGTGTATGTTCTCAGTATGATGGGACAAATGCATTCTACCAACGAACTCTGCAAAGGTCTTAATGGATGCATGGCACTTATTCTAAGATAAAGCTGACAGAGAGACAATAAAACAAAAAGAAAACTGAGCGATAAACCCTGCAATAGAGAAAAAAGACTGAGCCAGGAGCTTAGATTACTAAGAAATACCCAAACTACTAAAATAGAGTGAAATGTAGATAAACATATATACTGCATAGACCCCACCTTCCCTCTTCAATACTCCATAAACAATCTGTTGTTAGAAAATTGTATAAAACAAATTTCCATCCAAATGAATAACATACAAAATACAAAGAATGAACATAATCACTGAAAGTTACAAAAATTACAATTGAAAGCACAACTATACCTCCCATATCTACTTCATAAAGCAAAGACTTTTAATTCACCAGTTTCCCACCACATGCAACAAAAGATGGCTAGCATTTTTTGGGAAAGATATTTCTCGCAGGCCACCACCTATATATAAGTACACTCAGGGATTAAAATATTCTCTAAAAGACTACCCACAATGAAAATTTTAAATATATTTAGTAATAAAAACTATTGAAAAATAGAGCAAGAAACCACACTGAGTCCAAAAATAACATAAATTTCTACCTTATTTTTGGACTCAGTGTGGTTTCTTGCTCTATTTTTCAATAGTTTTTAGGTTTTGTTTTCTGAATTGGTTTGGATATTTAGTAATAAATAATAAAAGAACATGAAAATACTAAATATCTATTTATAATAAACACCAGAGTTTCAATCACAGGAAATATTACAAATGAACACAGGTTGACAGGTTCACATAGTTATAGAAAAATAATACTTAACTAATCTCACTATATTTTCCTGACTGATCTAAAGAATTATTATTCCCTGGTTACTTACTAGAGCAAGGCAAGATGAAGTGAGTAAGAGATCCTTCTTTGTCAGGTTACAAAACAGAGTGCCCTGAGACTTCAGTCTCACCTAGTATTAAACATTATTTTTAGTGATGGATTACAGAAAGACATCACATACATCTGGTCATTTGACTTCAGGTTCCCATGCTTCCCCCCTTGGCTAGAAGCTGTCAGGATTTAGCACACATGTCAATAACACACACACACACACACACACACACACACAAACACACGCACACACGCACGCACAGCCTTACTAAGATCTGCTGCAGCTTCTGGAAGTCATAAAACAATTTCAAACCTCCACCCTTCCAGAATAGCAATTAGTTCACCCCAACGACAATGCAAAAGCTTCCTAGTACAGACTTTTTTTCTCTGGTCGCATTGAGAACTGTAAGATATAATCTTTATGGCCTAAGCCAGGTAATTTAATTTCAAACTATTTTCAAAGTTTGAGATTAACCTCTTCTCTTCCAGTATCCTGTGTTAAAAGATATACATTTAAACAGTCACAAAAATGCATGTATATTTATTTTTCTGTCTAACAGGGCACACTGATGGTACATTTTTAACACAAGCAGCTTTACAAATATGTTTCTCAACTCAAGCATTTGTAGAAATCATTTTGATATATGAAAGACATAATTCTTTACAAAATTCCAGCTAGCTGTGCTGGTATATGTTACCCATCCACTGCCCTACTTCTCCTAGCATAGCTGGCAATACCTCACATTGTCACACCATCACAACATCTTTTATTTCTTTTACAATGTTCAGTACTTCATTTATGGTTGATTTAATCTTACATTTCCAGTTTTGTCAAATTTTCAAATTGCTTTTTTGGAAGCTGACAACATTAAACCTAATAAGGCCTTACTTACTATGTCTCCAAACAATTCTAAACCTAGACACCAACTCGGTAGCATCATCTCCTCAGTGAATATCGGTTCCCCAACAAAATTCAGACAATTCCACACATTCTCATAAAGTACAGTTGTGTAAGTAAACTTTTCAAGCTTATCATAACAGTAAATGTTATACTACATCACTGTTGTAGTAGCCTAAGCTAAATGGGTCCTACCCCCGAGGATCATCCAGCTTTCAAAGCTAAATGACATCTTACAAAGAACTCCAGCTGTCAGGAGCACGAACACAACTCCATAAAAGGGCAACTGCAGAGCACAAATCTTCAGAATATTTTTTTACTCAGGAGGGATGCAAGAGCCCTGACAGAACAATGCTAGGAAACAAACCCAACAGTAAACTACGTATGAAAGGGTAAAACATCCACCCCCGGCAACAGAAAAGCAAAAAGGTGCCAGAAAGAGGCAGATGAGGCTACTACAACAGTCATCTATTATTATGGTAAGTTTACTTACACAACTGAACTATGTTCAGTCATAGATCACTGCTGCAGTAGCCTAAAGTAAATAAGCAGATTACCATAACTTAAAAGGCTAGTAACAGGAGGAGGACAATAAACTAAAGTCTCCAGGATCCCCTGGAGAATGGTCCTATCAGTCTTGTTCTGGAGCTTGAAAATTAATCCAGTTTGTAGCACTTTGTAAAAGTTTGCACAGAAGACCTACTTGTTGCTTCTAGAATACTTCTAGAGTCTACCCCTTTCCAGAAAGCCAACAAAGATGTTGAAGCCCTTGTGGAGTGAGCCTTAACCCTGCCTGAAAGTTGCTTATTATGGCGAGTGTAACAAAAAGCAATAGCATGAGACAACCACCTGCAAATGGCCTGCTTTTTCACTGGTCGTCCATTCCTCTTACCCTTGCAGGAGACAAACACCTGTTCAGCTTTCCTGAAGGCTTGAGTTTTGTCTCCATAGAATTTAAGCTGCCTACAAACATCCAGAGGGTGATGAATCCTTTCTACCTTATTGATGGGTTCAGGAAAGAAGACA
Organism: Protopterus annectens; assembly: GCF_019279795.1. NCBI lineage: Eukaryota > Metazoa > Chordata > Ceratodontiformes > Protopteridae > Protopterus > Protopterus annectens. The sequence continues at coordinate 402,988,208 of NC_056747.1, forward strand.
GGAAGATGAATTGTCTGGCTTAAAGTAAACTCAGACCAGTTCTCAAAGAAAGCACGTCCTTGTGAAAAATTAAGTAGCTTTGACTCACCTTAAGTGCTTGCAACTCAGATACTCAAGTACAAAGCTAAGACACCAAGGAGGACTCACCTGTTTCCTAGATGGATGGATATGCAACACCCCTTTAAAAACTGTACAACTGGAGTATGATTACAAAAGGGGGGATCAAAGGTTAGACATGCAGAAATGGATGACAAATGCACCTTGACAGAAGGATAAGAAACGCCAGTGGATAGTAACTCACATAAATAATCAAGACCAGCAACAGTGGGCCTGAAGAGGGTTCCTGATTCTTGGACTGGCACCAACTAAAAACTAATTTCCACTTGCACATATACAACTTCCTAATAGCAGTTTTTTGTGTGTGTCCTTTAGTACCTGCTTCATGTCTTCAGGAAACGTGTCTAAAATGTACGGGAGCCTTAACAGTGTAGCTCTGAAATACTACTTCAAATCAGGTAATCCCAAACCTTGCTTTATTGGAAAGATCAACTTACCCCACTTGACTCTGGTCTTCTTATGAGCATATCTCCATGGCTCCAGACAATGGTATAACCACTAGGGTAGTTTACATGCACAAGACCGATGCACTTGACTCCCTACCTTACTCTTATATACAGTAAAAGTAAATCCAAATATCAATCCTTATATTATAAAATGGACTGTGTTTTGGTGAACAGGTAGAACATAACCCTGTAATTATTAACATCAGGCAGTCTGATTTACTACCTTTTCAACTTGATGAACCTCAGGGATCTATCTTGGAACCAAAATTGTTAAGATTGTATTTGTAATTTTACCAAAAATAAATAAATAAGCATTGCTGGATCTGAAAACTTGCTGATGACTTTTAAGGTCAGTTTTATGATCATGAACCATAATGCTGTTCTGATTATTAAAAATTACATGTTGGAAGTTAGCACGTGGAGTGACAATACTGGTCTGAAATTTAGTACATAGAAATGTTCAACAATGAATTTTGGCAAAACTAGTATTTGTCACTATACATACCTTTCATATGAACCAATGAAAGTGGTTGATGCTGTTAAGGACTTAGGTGTACTGATGACTATTAACTTCTCTTTTGTTAAGCATGTGATGTTAGAAGACTCAAAAGTTATGAGACAACTTGAAGCAATGATTGAGAATATTACTCAAGGTAGACGTTTAATAGTATTATATGCTACTTAAATTAGGCCATCTCTGGAATACAAGTAGAGTAATTTAAAGTCCTGAAAGTGTGCAACTAAATTTTGCCAAAATTAAGTTCTATAAAACACTTGAGTTACAAAGAAAGATGCACATTTTTAAACTTATACACTCTAAATTATCATTAGATAAGAAGTAAATTACTACTTGCCTACAGAACATTTCATGATCCCTATTAACAATTAACTCTGAATATTGGTTTATACCAGAGCGGAGTCCCTTTAAGGAATAATAGTTTAAATTTCATTTGGGGTAATTTCACACTAGATTAAGACAAAGTTACTCTTTACTATGAAACTTCAAAGTCTTTGGAACATGGAATAAAATCCCAGTTTAGATTAGATAGTTATATAAAATGAAAATGTTTAAAACACATCTTGATAACTGGGTTAGACACACGGTATATGTTCCTGATTTTATGAAATCAGTATTCCTAGGCAGTCTTCTGACAAGAACACTGTAATATAATTTATGAATATACAATATGTGTTACTTTAAAATATTCCTACATATTGTGGAGCCCTAACCCCAGTAATTCTATACGTAGAATAATTTTATCCCATTTAATCCAGGCAGTTTTTTCCTTCCATATAAACTTTTTAACTTAAGTGATCAAATCTTCTCATCACAATGATAAAAGGCTTGGCCCACATAGAGAACATATTACACTATGAATATTTTGACTGCCAACACAAACATTTTTTACTTGTGATTTTTACATTTAGCTTCCTCTCCCTTCTTAAGCCAGAAAACACAAAGGAACACAAAAGAGTAAATTGTAGCTTTTACTGGTGTATACGGTACCTCGGTTTATGCCTTCATGCACCATATGGCTCACATTTTTATACCACACTTAATTAAATAAATTAAAAACAATGAATACATGATGAGAATCAATTAACACATTCACAAAGTGCAAGGGTTTAAGTGAAAATACATCCAACCAAAAATCCCAATGCATATACTAAACTGATACTTTAAAAATTAAAACACATTTGGTTTATTATAATTACCTATACCTCATCTCACATTCATATTAATATCCAGGTTTAATCCCATGGGATATAAAGTGACAAAATTAATAATACATTTTGTCTACAACAATTCAACCTTAAGTTACTAACCATAGCAATATTAAAAGACATCACAGAAACATAAATATTACAGCACTCATTAGAAAATCTATTAATATCATTAATCTACTTTGGTCCTGTGATTCTAATGGGGCACCTAAAGTAGCTATCTACCACCCAGTTCTGAACATTCCTACCTCTAGAATAAGGAAAGTTAAGTTTAGAGGGTAACGGTTGTTTGAGCTGCTCATCTTGTAATATCATAGGCCAACATTTTTTAATTGCATTGTACAACTCCCTAGAACATGTACTATACTGCATAACAAAATATAAAGCATTATTGTAATTAATAAAGAACGTTGCTAATCTAGTATTCCACATCAGAGATCAGATCTTTCATATTAATTCCACAAGCATACTAATATGCACACATATATTCACTGCAGCCTCTCTAAATCCATTCATCCTCAACCCCCTTTTCCCATTTTGCACATGGGGTCAGGGTGTCACTTCCAGAGTGACAATCATCTCGAGCCAAGGTTTCCACCATGGAGTGGCTAGCTCTGCCAAGAAATGTCTCTCTAGATAAGTTAATTAAATAATTAGACTCTAGTAAAACGTTGTTCAAAAGGCTACAGCCCTGTGTGCTCATAGGAATTCAATGTATGGGCAATGCCCTTATTATATGTTCTCTACGATGGCTATTTTCTCATGTATAAATGTATTTCCATCTGTATAGGTTTTCTATACAGTTTACTCGCTACAGCCTTACAATCAACACCAGATAAACTCAGGTCTAAATGTTCAACAGATTCTGTAAGAAAGATTAAAACCAAATTTATCCAGAGCTCAACTCTGACAAAATTCTTAAAAAAAAAATTACATTTCCTTTTACAAAACCATTATCAATATACTAAACATTAAAAAAACACATTTTCAAAAAATTCAGTATTACAAAAATATTCATTTTCAAATATACCCCCAGCCAGTTTTGCATATGACAGCCCCAAACTCGTCTCCACTGCTGTTCTACATATTTGTCTATAAGTAACTTAACCAAAGGTAATGAAATTCTTATTTAAACAAAAACTAGTTAATCTGCACACATAAGCAGCTGATAGACAAGAATTAAAAAAAATAATTCAATGCTTCCAAACCCACAGTATGTTTAATACCAATATACCAAGAGTTCACATCAAGTGTGATCCAAAACTATTCACTTCTCCATTTCAAACCACTAATTTTTTTGGACCACTGCCATGGTGTCTTTAATATACGAACCTAGTTTTATCACACACCTTAAAAATAACTATTATACAACCAATCTTTTGTATTTAAAAAAAAAAAAAAAAAAAAAAAAAAAACTTGACATCCATTAACTATAGACCTCTCAGGGGATAAATAACATCTTTATCAACTTTGGGAAAGCAATAAAAAGTTGGCATCAAAAATTACTTGTTTAATAACATTTTGTTTGTTTATTAAAAAAAAATAATCTGAAACCTTTATAAATTAATTCTCTAAACTCTTAATACTAACAACAGAAGTTTTGACATCTTTCAATAAAATTTCATTTTTAGTTAAATTGTAAGACAAACCCCCGGATCTACTAAATCTTCTGTGCAGGACTAATCTAGTCCTGTACGGAAGCGGCCATTTAAGAGGAGGACGGCAGTGCCCCATGCATATTAATGAAGGCACGCTGCCTGAACTCCAAATGCTACACGGAGTATGGACGAGTGCAGGGGGTGTGTCTGAGAGCAGAGCTCTCAGAATAAACACGTCCCTGCAAAGAAGAACAGAAGCATGTGTAAATGAATGAGCGAGACAGCTCACAAGTTCAGCATATCCCCACCAACAGTCCCCATGTGTTTAACAGCAACAGTACAGTCAAATAAAAAGAAGAATCCCTATTATTGGTGTGTTGTAAAACACTGAGTACAGCTAACCGTATGTGTGCAGGTTTGCCCATCGCCTAGCTACGGTTAAAGCAGCTGAAACGGCTGAAGAGGATAACAAGGAATACATATATGCAAATGAAGCAGCACAGGAATAGTGGAGTGGTTAGAGCATCCGCCTAACGAACAGGCATTCCAGGTTCGAGTCCCACTGCAGCACAAATCATTTTCCAGGGTAAATCTGTATATGAACATAATTTTACATCGTTTTGCCATATAACCTACAGAATAACAATTAAATGTGAACTGGAGTACTGTATGAAATGTACATGTGAAGTGTTGGTGTCATACTGAATAAGGCACATGTACACAGGTCTAAGCACAAATAAGCAACCGTAAGCGTGTCCAAGTGCGCTTGCGCAAGGGTAAGCATTGCCCACACAGAGTAAGCAAAGTAGAAGCTAATGAGTGTAAGAAACTGCAACTGGAGGTTAGCAGTGCTTACCGTCGTGCAAACCCGCTTTCAACCACTGTAAAGTGCCTTAATCACTTTGGATCCAACGGCCAATGTTCTGCCCAGAAACAAAATAAAATGCCTCAGCAAGGCTCAAACCCAGGACCCTGTACACTATAGTCACAGTAGTTAACCACTAAGCTATCATAGCAATA
>NC_056747.1:402995613-403103113 GCF_019279795.1 Protopterus annectens
TCAGTGGGAAAGACCTGCCAAGTCTAATCTTGAAACAAAGACATCAATGTCCCTTGTGGGACACCCCAAAAATTAATGATCATCGGAGCCAGTCCCTGTAATGATTTATCCAACCAGGCTGTATACATGCACCGACCTGTAGGTTGTGCAAGCCTGATGACCCATGGGTCGAAACAATGTACGACATGGGTCCTGACACTTGGAGAGTGGGCAGTGTGTGGTGGTGTGGTTAGACCCCACCTGCACCCACAGTAAGGATGAGTGCTGTAGAGGAGGGGCAGGTGGGGGAACTATGGGTATGCAATTATGGGCCTAGGCGTGTAGGTGTTGGCTGGCGAAGTTGTATTAGGACCGCCTCGGGGATGTAAGTAATATTCCAAATTGGGCAGAGCTTACGCCCATATCTCTCAAACTCTAAGAGCAAACCCACTGGACAGAACCTAAACCGTTGGGGGACAAATAGGGATAGAAAGCACATATTCCACTTACAACCTTAGAAAGCTGACAGAATAATAGGTTATGCATTAGCATGACTCGGCTGACGGATGTGGGGTCCTAAACCCAATTACTTGTCTGTATTTAATGGCGTCAGTTCCCATGTATTTGCCAGACAAGTGCAGACTGCAAGAGGAACACACCAATAGTATGAAGCAAACTCTGGACAGGCCGTGGATTCTGTACAGTCGACAGGCATGCTTATGCCTAATGGGCAGCCATTCCAGATATGGGTCCCACCGCAGCACAGTCCAGTTTACATGGCTACGTACCGTATAACCATATGTGTTGTTTGTTGTTGCATAACCCACTACACAACACCTATGAACACATGGTCGCAACACCCCACTGTAGCCATGTAAGCCGATGTAATAGGCATCACAAGGGATTATTGTAGTCCTCACCTCCACCCAGGGGTGGGAGTGTCCGATGAAAACACCAAATGCAGTGCATATGCACAGCTGTTGTCAAAGACAACATGGCCAGCTGTGGACCTTACCTGCAGCCATCCTTGCACATCCCTGGATAATCCCCCTAACACCCACCTTTGTGCCCCATACACACCATGTACATATCAGCCCCTGTTCCATTTCTATTAATGTCTACGGATACACTTAGGTGACACCCTCTTCTCCCACTATACTGTCAGTATCTGGAACCCCAACCCACATGTAGTATCACAGCTGCCCCACAGGACACATGTAACTAACACATGAAGAACACCACAAGCACATCTGGAGCAGCACAGGCTCACCATCTTGTGACCCCCCCCCCCACACACACTCTATACCACTACATCAACTAGTGATACCGACACCTCTTGTCCTGCCTTGCATACAAATCCCAACATTCGACAAACCTTCCCTATTGCTCCCCATCCAATTATACCTATGGGCTACTATACAGTTACAATGTCACCCCCACTACTTACCTGCCTACTCCTTAGCTATTCACCTCTATTGTACCACACAGGTATGGAATAACTACACCTACCCTGAATACCTGCATGTAACTATCCCGACCTGTGAAACAAGAATCCTACCTCACCTTAAACTGACCTTTGTCAACAGTCATACCTGACCTGTAAACCTGACCTAAGCATGGATAATACCGACAGTTTAACGTAAACTAAGCATGATTAATGGGGGACGTAGCTATGTTATGTCTGTTACCCTCTATGAATGTGAACACTCCACTATTAATTGGGATACGTAGCTGGGGTCAATGTAGAGCTCTACATCCTGGGCCACCGCTGACAATGGACAAGCATACAGTCCAAATGTCCCAGTTGACAGATGTGAACAAAATGCACAACGTTGCGCGTGTGTATGCGGGAACAAGCGGGTATAAGCCTGTTTGGCCGCCGGTATGCGAGTACTAAACCAGTGAAGCAATGTAGAGGCCGAGTGCAAGACGCCGCAACCAGAGGTTAGTAATGCTGTGCTTCGCACAAACAAGCGCATACCCGCCTACAAATGTTCTGCAGTGCCTTAGTCACCCTGTAGCCAACAGCTGCTGTTGTGGCCATTAACAAAATAATCTGCACTGCCAGGTTGCAAATCCCTGACCCTGCACACTATAGTAAATGTGAGTTCCACTAAGCCATGACGGATAAACATTCAGCTGCTGTGATCACAAACACATCATCCAGCACAGGCATCCAACAGTATAGGAAAGGTATATAATTATGTAGATGTATGTGAGTGTGTATGTACAGCTATAATATAGATATATATATCTATGAAGAATGAACGTTGTGACAATAAAACATACAAAAAGAATGAGAAGAAAACCAACAGCAACACCTGTATTATTTTGTGCTGTCATCTTATGTCATATCAAGCCATTACATCAGTTTTTCTTGCCCCAGATGTCAAGTGCCCCCCAAATGGGGAGCAAAATATAGCTATATAATAAAAACACAAAAATATATACCTCCAAACAAAAGCAAATACACCAAAAAGGCTTTTAAGCATAGTAAAAGAAAGTAGAGGTGCTGCGGTAGTGTTGTCGCCTCACAGTAAGACGTTGTCCTATTCGATTCTCAGCTAGAGCGTCTTCTGTGTGGAGACATGCGTGAATGGGCGTACCTTCGTTGAAGGTTGTGCATCAGAGCTGGCAACTCAGCACCTAAAAATCTACTGCCAATCATTAGTGGACCGGAGTTCCACTGTGGCGACCCCTAACCGGGAAAAGCCGAAAGACACAACAAAAGAAAGTAGAGGTATAGTAAGAGAAAAACAGGGGGCTGGAGGGAGGCTAACCAGGACTGCAACAGTGAATACACTCGAACATCTACATTTATGGTAAGTGTACATAACTGTACTATGTTCATCGTGTTACACTGCTGCAGTCATTACATTTGGGTAGATTCCCAAAGCTATGGTTGGGAGGATGGATTTATACAGCATTAGGACCAGCTATAAGGCCCTGGAAAACAGCAGTGGCAAAGCCAGCTCTGGATTTAGAGAAAATTGGTAAGTGATAATGCTTAGTGAAAGTATGAACTGAACTCCAGGTAGCAGCTTCTAGAATATCCCTGGTAGGAACACCTCTGAGAAAGGCTGTTAAGGTAGATGCAGCCCTGGTGGAATGAGATCTGATCCCCTGGGGGATAGGTTTTCCATGGTGCTTATAACAGAAATGAATATAACGGCTTATCCATTTAGAAATGGTTTGCTTTAAAATAGCCTTTCCCTCTGCCCCTGCAGCAAATGTTACCAGCAGTTGTTCAGATTTTCTTCGAGATTTAGTCCTGTTCAAGTAGAAACTAAGTTGTCTGTGTACATCCAATGAATGTGGAATCCGCTCCCCCTTGTTCTGTGGATTGGGAAAAAAAGTTGGCAAATGAATGGACTGATGAGCCACACTGGATACCACCTTGGGCATGAATGATGGATTGGTCCTGAGTGACACCCTGTCCGCATGAATGATGATGAAAGGCTCCGCTGCCATAAGGGCCTGTAATTCAGATATCCTTCTAGCTGAAGTGATTGCTAAAAGGAAGGCTGTTTTCCGGGAAATAAATTTTAAGTCTGCAGTAGCAGCTGGCTCGAAAGGAGGTAGAGTGAGTTTCTCCAATACAAAGTTAAGGTCCCAGGCAGGGGTTGGAGCTCTCCTGGGTGGTCTCAAGTTTTTGGCTCCTCTAAGATATTGCTTTAGAAGAGGATGAGAGAAGAGGGGGGGGTTCTGTGTTGTAATGAGCTGAAATGGTTGAGGCATGAATTTTTATGGAAGAAAACGACAGGCCCTTGTGAAGCATCTCAGTTAAGTACTGCAAAATCTGAGGTAAATTGAGCACTGCTGTGCTCATCCCTTGAGATTGATTCCAGGCACAGAATCTTTTCCATTTATCAGCATAAGATTTTCTAGTACTAGGTCTTCTCGACTCCAAAATGACATCCATAACAGGTTTGCTGAGGGATGCTAAGGGGGAATTTACGTGATTAGCCAAGCTGCAAGATTCAATGTTTGGAGCTGAGGGTGCAGAATTTGGTTCTCCTGCTGAGACAGTAAGGAAGGTGTCTGAGGCAGGTGCCACGGTGAAATGTGGGACACACTGCGCAGGAGTGGGCACCAGTGTTGGCGAGGCCAGTCTGGAGCAATCAAAATCATTTTTGGTTTGTTCTGTTTGACTTTTAGTAGAACTTTGGAGAGTAGAGGCAGAGGGGGAAAGGCATAGACTGATAGGTTTTTCCAGCTGAAGGGCAGAGCATCCACTTTCCAAGCTTTTTTGTGATGAGTTCTTGTGCACAATTTGTCCAACTTGTAGTTCTGGGGTGAGGCAAAAAGATCTATGTCTGGGCTCCCCCATTTGCGTGTCAACATGTTGAAAATCCGTGGTTCCAGTTTCCATTGATGTGGGTCCATGAGATTTCTGCTTAGATCGTCTGTCAGAACATTCAGCTTTCCTGGCAGGAATTGAGCTTGTAGTTGGACTTGGTAGTTCAAGGCAGTGTTCCACAATGCCATGGCTAGTCTGCAGAGGGGGTAGGAATGTGTACCTCCCTGCTTGTTTATGTACCACATAACCGTGGTGATCTCCATCTTTATCAGTAACTGTCCTGGATGAAGGTAGTCCTTGAAGGCTGTCAGTGCATTCTGGACAGCTAGTAATTCTTTTTGACTGATATGAAGGTGCATTTGATTTGGGCTCCATTTTCCCTGAATGCACTTCCCTGCCAGATGAGCCCCCATTGCATAGTCTGATGCGTCTGTAATTAGGGTTTGGGTGGCAGGGGGTGGTGTGAATGGCAGTCCCTTGTTTTGGTGGCAGGCCTCTGCCCACCATAGGAAAGTACAGTTTGTACCTACCATAAATGTAGATGCCGAACTGGATAGCATCTGCAGTCATAACAACTGGGTTGTCCTGTCGTCAGGCAGCCCTTCAGTCGGCCGGATTCCAAAGTCCGGGTCCGGCTTCGGCTGATGTCGCACTTCACCCGACGTCATCTCTGTTGGTCTTCGGGTATAAAGGCATCAGCCGACGCCATTTTCCTCAGTGTTTCTTGCCCCAGATGCCAGTAGCCCTCTTGAAAGCTAAAATTTGGATAGATGCCAATGTTTCCAAATAGACAGAGGTAAACACAAAAATAAGCATGTATGTACATATATACAAACAAATACACCATAAAAGACTCCCCCCCACCAGCTAGCTATTAGGAGGGTAAACACCCTAGGAGTACCACAGAGGGGAAGGAGGGAGGGTAATCCTGACTGCAGATGCTATCCAGTTCGGACATCTACATTTATGGTAGGTACAAACTGTACTATGTCCTTCATGGATGCATCTGCAGTCATAACAACTGGGTAGAATACCATAGCCAACTAGGGGAGGAGGATAAAACTAGATTATGGTGTGTTTAGGATCCCTTGCAGTACAGCAGTGGCAAACCCTGCTCGGGATCTGGAATATAGAGGCAAATTATAATGCTTGGCAAATGTATGCACGGAGGTCCAAGTAGCCGCCTCAATAAAGTCTTTGGTTGCCACTCCTCGTAAGAAGGCTGTGGTAGTGGCTGTTGCCCTTGTAGAATGAGGTCTTATGTTCTGTGGAATTGGTTTTCCATGGAAGGAGTAACAGAATCGTATGCAATTTCCTATCCATTTGGAGATTGTCTGTTTGGAAATGGCTTTTCCTTCCCTTCCTGTTGCATAGGCTACAAAAAGTTGGTCAGTCTTTCTGCTACTTTTTGTTCTGTCCAAGTAGTAGCGTAGCTGTCTATGTACATCCAAGGTATGTAGTATTCTTTCCCTCTGTTTTGTGGGTTGGGAAAGAAGGTAGGTAGGTGGATTGCCTGGTTTAAAGACACTCTGGATACCACCTTAGGCATAAATGTAGGATTAGTCCTCATGGACACTCTATCTTGGTGGAAGATTAGGAAGGGTTGCACTGCCATTAAGGCCTGTAGTTCTGAAACCCTCCTTGCTGAAGTAATTGCCAGTAGGAAAGCAGTTTTCCATGACAGGTGTTGTAGGTCTGCTGTTGCTGCTGGTTCAAAGGGTGATAGTGTCAACTTTTCTAGCACAAAGTTTAAGTCCCAAGCTGGTAATGGTGGTTTCCTTGGAGGTTTTACATTCTTGATTCCTCTGAGGAACTGCCTGAGCAAAGGTGCGAAAAACAGGTGGATCAAAGCTGTATTCTGCTGAAATAGCTGATGCATGTATCTTGATGGAGGAGTAGGACAGGCCTGAATGAAGAAGTTCGCCAGATACTCCAGAATGTTAGGCATATCTATGCTTGACACATCTTTTCCTCTTTCAGTACTCCAAATGACAAACCTTTTCCATTTTCCAGCATAGTTCCTTCTTGTTGAAGGTCTGCGTGCTTCAAGAATAATGTCTTTAACTCTTTGGGAAAGTTCTGGATTAGCTGCTGCTATGTGATGTTCCATGCAGTCAGTTGCAACGTTTTAGGTTTGGATGTATGATGCTGTAGTTGTTCTGAGTTAACATCAAAGGCATCAGGGTATTGGCCACATATTGTTCGAGACATGCTCCTCAGCAGTGGGTACCAGTGTTGTCTTGGCCAGTTTGGAGCTATCAGGATTATCCTTGGACGTTCTTCCTTGATTTTTAGTAATACCTTGTGTATCAAGGGAAGAGGTGGGAATGCATATGCTGTTAGGCCTTTCCAGCTGAAGGAGAGCGAATCCACTTTCCATGCTAGTGGGTGGAATGTCCTTGTGCAGAATTTTTTGAGCTGGTGATTGAGAGGTGATGCGAATAGATCTATCTGAGGCATTCCCCATTTCTTTGAGATGGTCCTGAAGATGTCCGGGTGCAGCTTCCATTCGTGGGCATCCGATGTGGTTCTGCTTAATATGTCTGCTAGAGTATTCTCTTTCCCGGTACAAATATTGCCTGTAACTGGATGTTGTAGCTGAGTGCCAGGGTCCACAGCTCCAAAGTCATTCTGCATAGGGGGTATGAATGAGTGCCTCCCTGTTTGTTGATGTACCACATGACTGTGGTGTTGTCTGTCCTTATCATCAACTGGCCCTCTTTGAGAAATGGTCTGAACTTTTGGATTGCCAGTTTTACTGCCAGCATTTCTTTTAGGTTGATGTGCAGGTGAAGTTGATCCTGTGTCCACAATCCTTGCACGCATTTGTCCAGCATGTGGGCTCCCCATCCTAGGTCTGAAGCGTCTGTTGTGATGGTCTGGCTTGCTTGACATCTGCGAAAGGGTAGCCCTGGGTTTGACTGGCATGCCTGAGCCCACCATAGGAACTCCTGTTTTAAGCATGGAATTAGTGGGATTTCTGTTTCTAGGCTGTGTCTGTGTTGGGACCATAAATTCTTTAGGTACCACTGTAGTTTTCTCATATGTAGTCTGGCAAGTGGGACCAAGATTATGCATGATGCCATGAAGCCCAAGGCCTGCAGTACTTTTCTTGCTGTTAACTTGTTCAGTTTTGTTAGTGCCAAGAAGTAAAGAGGGACTTCTTTTTGTTTTTCTGTAGTTAGGAATGCCATTTGTTTTACTGTGTCCAATTCAGCGCCCAAGAATGTCCTTGTTTGGGATGGTATCAGCCTTGACTTTTGTAAATTGACTGTGTATCCCAGTGCTTGTAGCAAGTAAATGACCCTTTGTAAATCTGTTGTCAGCTTGCTTTTGTTGTCCCCTTGTAGCAGGCAGTCGTCCAGGTATGGGTAAATTTGAATTCCCTGTAGTCTGCAATGGCGATTACTGATGCCAGGCATTTTGTGAATACTCTGGGCACAGTAGATAAGCCAAAGGGCAATGCTGAGAATTGATAATGCTCTGATCCTGCAAGAAATCTGAGGTATCTTCTGCAGATTGGTCGAATGGGGACGTGCAGGTATGCCTCCTTGAGATCTAGAGTTACCAGCCAACACTCCTTGCCCAGCATGGGAAGAAGTTGCTGTAGGGTCAGCATTTTGAATTTTGGGACAATGATGTATGTATTTAAGGTGGACAGGTCCAGAATTGGTCTCCAACTTCTTTCCTTTCTTGGAACTAGGAATAGTCTTGAGTAGAACCCCTTTCCTTGCTCTGCTGTTGGCACTTTTTCCACAGCTCTCATGTTTGCTAACTGCATTATCTGTTGTAGAGCCTCTGTTTTTTGATTTGGAGGTAGATTTGGCATTCCTCTTTTGACTGGTAAAGTGTGGAAGTGGAACCGGTAACCTTGATCTATGGTTTGTAAAATCCACTTGTCTTTTGTTATATAGTGCCAGTTTTTTTGAAAATAAGGTTAACTTTCCGCCTAGAGGAGCTGCTATTTGTTCCCTGGTAGGCGGATTTAGGGTTAAGTCACTGTGGCTGTGTTGATGTAGTGGCAGAGGTTGTGTCTGTGCCTCTGTTGCTACCTTGCCACTGTCGCCCTCTGTAGGCACCTCCTCTGGATTGGTTTCTGCCTCTGGAACGTCTATTCCTGCCCCTTTGAGATCTTGTGGAGTCAGGAAAGGACCAATTTTTGGCAGGCCAGTTCCTGCTAAACCTTGGTGGTTGAACCTGCAAGAAATCTTTAACCGTTTGAACAGATTTTGCCTTTTCTTCCATTTTCTTCATAACCTGCTGGGCAGGTGTACCAAACAAACTTGTCTTATCCATAGGAGCATCTAGCAACTTAGCTTTAACATGATCCGGCAAAGCTTGCTCCTTTAGCCATGCATGCCTTCTTATCACTGTGCCAGTCATGGCTGATCTAAATGAAGCCTCCAGTGCATCATAGCCACATTTTAAGGAATGGTTACTAACCTGTTGTATGTTATTTACCATTTCTAATACATATTTCTTATCAAGAGATTCATCAGTGGTTAGCTTTTTAGTTAACTGATCAAGCATAAACTCTTGGTATTGTATCATGTGAAACTGACAGTTTAAAGCTCTAGCTGAGAGAGTAGCTGAAGTGTAGACCATTTTGCCTCATCTGTCTAATGACCATGCTTCCCTTTCAGAAGGAATAGGGTTTTAGCTGTGGTCGCAGCTACTGCCTTGGGACCCTGGGATATAGTTTCGGGGTCTGCAAGTGGGGCCTTGTAAAGGTGGTGATGAGTGTCTGGTACCCTGTAAAATCTGTCTGGTTTGGCAGGGGCTGGAGGTAAAGAATCTGGTGGAGCAGACATCATTGAAAGCGTCATCCACCACAGAGAGAACAGGAGGTATAGCTAAGGGTCTGTGCTGTGGAAGGTGCAGAAAGGTCCTAAGTCTTTTTCTGGAGTCTGAAAATCCTGTTGCTGCCATTGAACTGCTCTCGCATGGCATGTAAGGTTTCCCAAAGGAGAATTCTTCTGGTGGGGAAGCAGCTGGAATGGATTCTTCAGCATCAGAGTCTTCAAAATTGGAGAAAGGAGCCTCTGGCTGGTCAGTTATGTCTGATTCATCGGCAGAATCATCAGAGGACACTGGCTCAGGGGGCTCTGCCCTAGGTCTCTTCTCTGGGGGCTGAGAGGCCCTGTCTGGGTGAGATTGAGATCCTCTAATTAATGAAATTAAATCTTCTGCCAGAGTAAGCATTTGAGAGCTAGAGGAGGGCCTGGTTGTAGGGGGTTTAACAGGCACTGTTTTAGTAGTCTTGGCTGCTTTAGCCCTGGCGAAGGCCTTAATGGACATGGCTGCTGGAGGCCTAGCAGCACCACGTGCTGGGGTAGAGACATCCAAGGGAATGGTGTCTGATAAGTCAGTGGCAACCACCGTAGTGGATAAAATTTCTGAGGCCGATTCAAGAGTGGTAGCAGGGGCCTCAGTTGTAGAGATAGATTCAGCTGTACTTTGATCAGTTTTCTCGGTTTCGGCCGAAACCGAGACACTCACGGTTTGCTTAACCATGGTTTCGGCCGAAACCGCGGACCGCGAGTGTCGGTCTTTATCTTTGCGTTTTTTGGAAGATTGGGTAGTCGGAGGATCCGACGGCATAATATACGCAAAATCAGAACCGAAAAACTGTTCAGCAAACTCCGACCGACGCCTAAGCGTTCGTCGGTTGAAAGAAGCACAGGCCGAACAGGCTGCTACATCGTGGGCTGGGCCTAAACAAGGCAGACAGTAAGAGTGGAAATCTTTATGAGGTATTTGTTTCCCACAGGTTAAACAATTATTAACTTTTTCTGACATCGGCTGAGGCAAGAAAGAGTCCCCAACGGGGTACTTAGCTTTAGAAGTCTTCGAAGTAGTATTCGGTAGAAGTAATCTCTGGATCCGACCGACCGGCACTTGCGAACAGCTTCTGCTTCGGGCGCCACGCGGCAAGAAAGACTGAGGAAAATTGCGTCGGCTGATGCCTTTATACCCGAAGACCAACAGAGATGACGTCGGGTGAAGTGCAACATCAGCCGAAGCCGGACCCGGACTTTGGAATCCGGCCGACTGAAGGGCTGCCTGACGACAGGACAACCCAGTTGTTATGACTGCAGATGCATCCATGAAGGACATCTCCAGGTGCAGGCAAGGTATGACAGGAATCATTGTTACCAGGCTGTGACAATGTTGACTCCATAAACTTTTAAAGTACCACTGAAGTTTCCTCATATGCAGTCTTGCATATGGAATTAGAAGAATGCAGGAGGCCTTGAACCCCAAGGCTTGCAGTATTTGCCTTGCAGATAGCAGGGTTTTTGTGGCCACCTGTTTGAAGTAAGTCACCAAATGAATTTGCTTTTCTGGCATAAGGAAAGCCATCTGGGCAGTTGTATTCAAGCTTGCAGCCAGGAATGTAATTTTTTGAGAGGGTACCAGTTGAGATTTCTTTTCATTTATGGTGTACCCTAGACAAGTTAGAACTCTTTTTACAAACGCCAGATGTTTTAGAAGAATGGCCTGTTTTTCTGCCTGAATTAGACAATCGTCCAGGTATGGATATATTTGAATATTTCTTTGCCTGCAAAATGCAATTACTGGAGCCAGGCACTTTGTGAATACCCTTGGCGCAGTAGACAAGCCAAAGGGAGTGCAGAGAACTGATAATGCATGCAGCCTGCTTTGAAGCGTAGGTATCTTCTGCAAGATTCCCTGATTGGGATAGGCAGGTAAGCCTCTTTTAAATCTAGAGTTGTCAACCAGGCATCCTTGCCTAGCATAGGAAGTAACTGGTAAAGAGTCAGCATCTTGAATTTTGGAATGTCCAGAACAGTGTTTAGAGTAGATCGGTCCAGAATTGGACGCCATGATTTGTCTTTTCTGGGTACCAGGAAAAGTCTGGAATAGAAACCTTGTCCCTTTTCCTCTTCTGGTACTAGCTGAATAGTCCCCATGTTTAGCAGGGAAAGTACTTGTTTCTGAGCCTCTGCCCACTGATTTGGGGGCAGGTCTGGCCACCCGCTTGGAGTTGGCAGCATGTGGAAATTAAATCTGTATCCCTGGGACAGTATATTTAAAACCCATTTGCCCTGGGTTATAAGTTGCCAGTTTCTTGAATGAAGAGCCAGTTTTCCCCCCAAAGGGGTGGCTAAGAGGTAAGTACTTGGTAATTTTAAAGGGAAGTCATTGACAATGTTTACCATAGGGTGGTGCCTTGTTGTTTCCAGATTTGGAAGTGGAAGCACCCCATTGCTTAGTTCTGAAAGTCCCTTGGGACTGAAACCTGGTGCTTTTGGAATGTCTGGGTTTGGCTGGAGTGGCTCTGGAAGGAGCTGGCAAGGACCAGTTCTTAGTAGGCCAGTGCCTACTAAATCTAGAAGGTTGTACTGGTAAGAAATTTTTCACAGTTTGCATAGATTTTGCTTTATCTTCCATCATTTTTAGAACTTCTTCAGCCTTATTGCCGAACAGGTGGTCCTGCTGTAAAGGAGCATCCAAAGGTTTTGCTTTAACATGATCAGGCAGAGATTGCTCCTTAAGCCAAGCATGCCTTCTAAGCACAGACCTGGTAACAGCAGCCCTGCAAGAGGCCTCTAAAGAATCAAAGTATCTTTGCCAACTTGTTCAGCTGAATGCAATAAATCCTGTAAATCTTTATTCTCCACACAGTCAGAAATCAACATAATTTTCTGTTTAAGCAGTCCCATAATATGCTGTTGACATTTTAGCATATAGAAATGACAGTTTAAAGCCCTGACTGCTAAGGTTGCAGAAGTATAAACCTTTTTATCCCATCTATCCAGCACCCTGGAGTCTCTATCAGAAGGGGTAGGATTTTTAGCAGTAGAAGCCTTAATGCCCTTGGGCCCCTGAGAAATGGTTTCAGGGTCCAACGGATTTTGAAAAGGAATTTGTGGGACTCAGGAACCCTGTAGTACCTGTCTGGTTTGCTAGGGGCTGGAGGCAAGGAATCAGGGGCCATACTGGATTCCGAAAACACATCATCAACAATGTCTAGTACAGGAGCCTACGCTGAGCAAGAAGGAGGAAATCCCTAAGCCTCTTTTTGGATTCAGAGAAATCCTGACTTTCCCAGTGGAAATGCTCCCTTTAGGTAAGTAAAGTTTCCCTAAGAGAGAAATCCTCAGGCGGAGAAGCAGAGGGAATGGAATCCTCTGCATCAGAGTCCTCATAAGTAGGTATGGACAAATCCAGATCATTAGAAGAATCAGAAGAAACAGAGTCTTGTTCAGAAGATTCATAGTCAAATTCAGTCCTAGGCCTCTTGGAGGGGGGTTTGACTACCCCTGATTAGAGTAATTAAATCTTCAGCCATCTTGATCATTTGTTTTTTAGGCATAGGGGCCTAAACATGTGGCCTGGGCGTCATTTTTTTTTTAGACACAGATCGAGAGTTAGGCCTTAGTACTGAAGTTGAAGTCGGTTTAATATGCAAGTCTGTAGGCCTGAATACACCCTCAGAAGCCGGTGCCTGCTCAGCGGCTCCGGACGCATCCAAGGTAGAGACATCCGCGGGTTCCATATGTGAAGCACCTCGTTGCATACAGGACTCCAAATGGGTCTCAGTAGAGGCCTGCGAACCAGAAGTAGCGGGTATCAGGGGCTGCGAAAGCGCCTCACTGAGTACAGGCGAACTGGCTTAGGAGAAGCATCGTTGGCAGTTTTGGACCTCAACGGCCTGTCTCTGTCTTTTTCTTTGCATTTATTCGATATTTCAGTAGTCGGATGGCTAACAGACGTAATTTCTGGATAATTAAACCGAGAACCGAAATATTTAGAAGCAAAAATGTACCGACAACGGATAGTGCGCTGATTAAATAAAGCACAAAACCGACAGCAAAGTACGTTGTGGTCAAAGAATACAGTACAAATGAAAATCCTTATGAGGTATTTGCTTCCCACAAGTAATACAATTATTAACTTTTACTGACATCGGTAAGGAGCAAGAAAAGTTTCAACGGGTACTTAGCTTTTAGTTGAAGACTTCGGGTTCTGAAACTCGAAAACGAAAATTTCAGGAGTCGGCCGACCAGCACTTGCGAACTGCTTCTGCTTCAGGCACCGTGCTGTAAGAAAGACTGATGTAATGGCATCGGCTGCATGTTTTATACCCCTGACGACCTGACATCATAGAAGAAGGGATAGCAACCGACGCAGGACCCAAGACTTTGTTAATCAGGCCGACTGAGGGCAACCTGCCAGCAGATTACCCAACTGTAATGACTGCAACAGTGAAACACGATGAACATCCACGGGTATGAAATATGGATCCAGGCGTGTCAGGGTTGGACGGCCCGGTTCTAACTGGGCTGCCTCATGGAGATCAGCGAGTTTGTTATAAATATATATGCATACATACATCTATATGTAGAAGTACATTCCCTGTACCACATTCATTCCTTTTGCAGACATAAATAACATGCAAGTGCCCCTACAAACCTCGACAGTAGAAAGAATAATAGGTTGTGCATAACCATAAATGGAACAGGTTCATAGGTAGGTACTAGGCTATCTGCCAAAGGGCATTTATAAGCCTAGCCAAGGTGTGTCGGCTCACGCTGCCCCATTGATCAATTTACTGGGCCTCTGTCAAGCAGAGCTATTGAACTGATCCCAGTATATCCCAATCTTTGACCCCCCCACCCCCAATTATATTTGGCTTTGGCTAGACTTCTTACATTAAGAGGTTGAGAGGTATGATTTTCGTGTATGTTTAGTTGTGTTGTTTGGCCACTAATGCTCAAGTCATGACTGAATGGAGTCATGACTCGTTGGAACAGTCTGCATACTCGGTTAACAGATATTAAATAAACATTTATTCATAGTCTAATACAGAAAAGATGGTGACCCCCTTCTCTGCACTGTGGCTATATATCCTGACTCAATTTCATGCCAAATGCATGGCCTTTGTAACAGTGCAGGCATTACTTAGACTGTCATGAAATACTTATATATATATGTTTGGTTCTTTGTGACATTTTCACGATTTGGCTGGGATATAAACTTCCAAGGCAAAATAAGCTGTTGTTTTGTTTCCGTTGTATATTGCAGTACTATAGTGTTGAGTTACTAGAAGATAGAAGGAAGGGACGAATCTGCAATAATTCAGAGTTGTGTATTTAGTTTCGAAGTTAGTGCTGTTCTCAAAAAAATAAAATGTGAAGACTTTCCCATTACTAAATATTTGAATCATTCCAGTGATTTGCCGGCTATGGCAACGCCAATCACTAAACCGGTCTTATTTATAATATAATGTTGCCGAACTCGTACATCATTGGTTTACATGTGTAACGTGTGCGTCATCATATAGTCTTAGTTATTAATTTATTTTAGTGTCTTGTTAGCTGGAGTAACGAAGTAATGAAGTATAGAGTCTAATCTTGGAATAAAGACGTGTGTCCCAGGTAGGACAACCCAAAAATTGGGAACAGTGTCCTATTGGTCACTTATATCACCAATGTTTGTGGACTAAAAGGCTGGGATGTCTGAGGATACTTGGACTGAGTCAACCCATGGGATGGGTCTAGAGGAGTAGGGAGTGGCCAATGTGTAGTGGTGTGGATACACCATGTTTCCAACTGGAGAATGGACTGATGTGTCAGTGAAGTGTTGGGGTGGGTGTTTGGGGAACTAGAATCCATGGGTATATATGCAAATGAAGCAGCACAGCAATAGTGTAGTGGTTAGAGCACCCGCCTAATGAACAGGCATTCCCGGTTCGAGTCCCACTGCAGCACATATCATTTTCCATGTGAAATCTGTATATGAACATATTTGTACATCTTTTTTGCCGTAAAACCTACATAAAAACATTTAAATGTGAACTGGAGTAATGCATAAAATGCACATGTGAAGTGTCAGTGCCATAATAAATTTAGGCAGTAGTATACAGGTTTAAGCACAAATAAGCAGTATTAAGCGTGTTTAACTGCATTTGCGCGGGGGTAAGCACTGCTAAAGTCTGGTTACAGTTTCTTATACTTAGATACCTGCTGAATTGCTTAACCTGTGTAGGCATTGCTTAGCTCCACGCAAACCCACGCAACCTTGCTTACAACTGCTTAAGAGTGCCTCAATCACTCTGTAGCCAACGTCCTTTGGTCTGCTCAGCAACAAAATAAACTGCCTCTCCAAGGCTCTAAACATGGACCCTGCACTCAATACACAAAGAGATTTACCAGTAAACCATGGCAGATATACATAACCTAAAGTCTGCACAAACAACATATCCTGCAGCACAATCAGTCAACAGTACAGGTAATGTATTATTATCACACCACATAACCTGTTAATGCAAGGAAGTCTGGACAAAGTTTGCCACACTGTGGGCACAAATAGGGATATATGTCAACTAATGCTCTGTTACACTCAAAATGTTGCTAGTTACACAGTTACGTGTATTAGAACACACATGTAGAAAGAGATGAAGTCTGAAACACAAAAGTGTTGCCACTAGTTACTGACTTCAATGCTGTGCTCATCTATGACAATTGCCAAGTGAATGAGGAACAGGCCAAAATATGAGCCGAACATGCATGGACATATGGACAGATATATCTGTAAATGTAGACAGACAGCTATATGCATATATATATATATATATATATATATATATATATATATATATATATATATATATATATATATATTAATGTATGACTCATAAATAATCATAAAACAGCACTTGTATACAGATACATACATATGTTCATATGTATGTATATATATATATATGTGTGTGTGTGTGTGTGTGTATATATATATATATATATATATATATATATATATATATATATATATACACAGATGTATATATCTATAGATACACACACACACATATATATACATATATATATATATATATATATATATATATATATATATCTATGGATATAGCCATATGAGGTATATATAGGTATATACACACACAAAAGGTATCAGTAGCCATACATATGTAGAAGTAGTGTGGAAGCACTGGGTGCA
The DNA here is from genome assembly GCF_019279795.1 of Protopterus annectens. Lineage (NCBI taxonomy): Eukaryota > Metazoa > Chordata > Ceratodontiformes > Protopteridae > Protopterus > Protopterus annectens. The sequence continues at coordinate 403,011,878 of NC_056747.1, forward strand.
AAGTATATCCCTCATCCACAAGCCCTTCAACTGGCACCTGTGAAATGTGTAGTATGGCAACCATTCCCACAAATGAGAATACTGACATTAAACATATACCCACCCACAAATCAAAGGACATGACACAACACACAGGTATGCATACACAGATAACCTTTATTCCTGTACTATACAATAATGTACGCCAGTACTGACACCACATAAGGATTGAAATATGTAATCAGTCATGAATGCAAGGCCCACACAAAACAGTAGAAGCAAGCAATGTGTATATATACCATACTATGCTGTCTAGGCCAAGGCCTTCAATTAGTACAACAGTAGGAACAGGATTTGCCTTCAGGATACGTAACAATCAACAATTACAGATGTAGTTCAGCAGCCCCCAATTACACCCTGTAGTCAAGCCCTAGGGGGAAAGGTAGCACTTGTATTAATGTCACAGTATCTTGTACATATCATTGCTTAACCTAATACCTCACTATCACACTGAATGACCCTTGTCTTAACAGTTATATCACTGGAAAGGTGCCATAGCCTAGATTAATGGCATACAACCCCCCCCCCCCAATAAAAGGCTGTACAAGGGCAAGGAAAACTGTGTACCACACACTTAACTCAGGAATGTACAAGGGCACAAATGTGTTCACCAGCTGTTGCCCCCATATATATGGACATGGCCCAACAGTTGGTGGGGGAGTCCAGGACATGACTGGGATGACAGCAATAATGCTAGCGGTAAATAATGAAAGGCAGCGGGACAAAGACTGGCATAAATGTGGAGGACAGAGGCAGGAACATAGGGCCATATTTGCATTATTGCTGTTACACACCCTGGAAATTGCTGGTGTTACAAGATTCATTGCAGCATACCCTTATGCAGGGATACGACACTGAAATACAAATGGATGTAGCCATGTAATGATTGCACTCAAGAGACAGAATGCCACAGATATATTTGGGACAATACATGTGTGGTGCACAGACAAAACCTAACAGCCAATCACCCTGGTTCAACGGTTCATAGGTAGGTACTAGGCTATCGGCCCAAGGGCCTACATAAGCCTAGCCAACAAGGTTCCCTGGCTTACGCCACCCAGGAAAGTTATTTTCCTGTGCCACTGTCGAGCAGAGAGACAGAAGTGATCCCTGGGGTGTATTTCCCATTTCCCATATACGGCATCATACGGATAGGCCCACAGTTGAGAGCAGACAGACATCATTCCATGAAAATGTACCATGTACACAGAAACCCTGTAAGAACAGCAAGATACACTGAATATAACAACACTACTCATGCTGTCTGTAGGTCTGGAACCTTACACAAATGTGGATTTGGCGTGTGTCTGCAGGTTCTGCTGCAAGAGGTATTGCTACCTACTGTTTATAACACAAAGGAAGGATGTCTTCCATACTGTAAAGGTGAGGGACAACACCCACAGAAGGCAGCAATTTATAGTACAGGGTTGCCATGACAGTGGTTATCCGAAGTACTACACAGCAGGCTGCATGCAATTAGCAACTGGTGGACACTGACTGGTGCAGAGGCCACCAGCTGATCATGTGCAATACCAAAAAAAGCATGCTGCAATCTATTCAAACCAGCTCAATCAATCTACTGGAGAGACAGAGAGAGAGAGAGAGAGAGAGAGAGAGAAATCACATCAAGAAAGTTCACAAAGCTCAGGGTTGTGTTACAGTGGAAACAACATAACAGGCATGTGAAACAGATATGCATTTACTGGCATGTAGTATATGGCAGAGAATGAAAGGATGTATACTGTGAAAGGCTGTACATGTGCCATCAGTACATGTTCCTGTAATGATGTTGTGCTCAACAACTGCACTGGACAGTAGTATTAGTCCCTGTGGGCAGTGGGACATACCTGTCAAACGTGCAGACCAGCAATGAATGGCAAGGATGTGACCCATGATATCTGTGTTCTGTAAATTACTGTGGCCAATGGCTGGTGGGGGTATTAATAACGCCATGATAGACACATGGGTAGCATGCCCACACTGCCATAGCAGTACAATATGCTTATCTAAAGTTTGTCACCATATATACCCCCATAATGTTAGTCTGTGTTCACATGTGACACCAACAGTTCAGCTGCGAAGTAAAGAGGGTACATGAGTGTGGTCCAGATGTTCGTACGTACCCCACATACAGATACATATATGTGCGAGACATATTCACAGCTGTGTATGTGTACAAAATGTCAAGACAAGTTATACATTTCTATAGGTATATAAACACAAAATTATATCTACACATATATGCACATATGTATGTATATATATATATATATATATATATATATATATATATATAGAGCTATGCAGACAGATATATGTGTGTGTATGTCGACATATATATTTTTATATATATATATATATATATATATATATATATATATATATATATATGTGTGTGTGTGTGTGTGTGTGTATATATATATATATATATATATATATATATATATATATATATATATTTATGTATAGATATAAAACTATATACACATGTCAGTACATTTTCCCTGCCATGACATGTGTGAGAGAACATCACACATCAATACACAACATATCTACAAACCAGTACATGGCTGCAAGATGGAGTGTAGAGTGAGGTGTGTAACCCATGTTGGGAACACATTGCAATTGTATGGGATGGTGGGGTATATATGTTGGTGAAGGGTATTAGGCACATATTGGTATGTAGGTCTGGTTGGGTGACAAGCAAGACAGCATACAGGGCTGGTATATGGTACATGTGGTGGTTAAACACTGTGGACGGGCAGTTACAGTTGGAATGTGGAGGCCATTGAGCCCCCACATGGGAACAAAAGGAACATGGTGTCCACCCATGGACAGTCACGGCAGCATCTACATGGACATAAACGTGCCTAGGCTGTGTGCTGGGCAGGAGGGACATGCATGTCAAACCTTGTGTATGTGTACTGCATGCCTCCAGGTGATGTAGCATATACCCCATGTCACTGTGGACCTCCCTATGCCCAATACCCGCGACCTACCTGGGTGACAGACACATGTGTGTGTGTGCTCCATGGGGGGACACACCATCCCCCGAGGTGGTTCCACATGAAGGTAGTGATGGAGCAGTAGAAAATGAGGTTCCATGGTGGGCCATGGATGTGATGTGGACTGGTAACATGTGCACATTAGGTTGGAGTGGTGTTCCTGCTGGCAAATAACCCCTACACATACTGGTGTGTAACTGTCATGGAACATATGTGGGCTGTAATAGTTCACACAATCCCAGAACATGTCCAACAGCATGCATAGATATCCCCAATACTACAGAATGGCAGATGTGTAGCAATCACATAGTAGGCCTACCACATGCATATGTGGAAACATAGTGGCAGTGACAATGGCATGCAGGTGAAATACCCTGCAACAGCCCTGCAACTCTAGTGTCCCCACAGGGAACATGTTTATAACCACATATCAGAAGATGATGTACAATACAATATATGGCCCAATGGTACACATACCGGACACATACCAGTAGCGTCGTGTGAACATTATGTTGGAGCTGATATGGTGGCGGGAGACTTGTGTGTATTGTATTATGGTAAACTTGACATATGAGTTGCTCAGATATATTTCCATCATTATGTCTTTTAGGGAGTATGGCACACTATCAGCTGCTCTTCTCATGGACAAGCATGGACCAGCAGGAGAGAAAAGCCATGTGGACTGATGTGGTCCTCAGGGTGAATGAGGTGGGATTGCACAGCTGAACCTATGAGCAGGTCCACCACCACTGTAGTGACCTGCTCCGGCAAGTACGACAACGTGTTGCTGCCGTTGTGGGTGACCACCTTGCAACAGGGGAGGGCCATAACATCCACCCCCCCCTCAGCAGAGTGGAGGAGCTGCTCATCAGCCTGGTAGCACCTGCCCGCCCGCAAGAGCTCCAGACCTATACGGTCATGGAGGTGGGTGCTACTCAAACACCACACATTGAGCATGCAGGTAAGGTTCCAGGGCATATCAGTAGTATTGTATGCATCTGTACAGGTAGACCATGCATGTGTGAGATGTGGGGTATGTTGCTGTGTAGTACCGATAAGCAGTAATGCATAAACTGTAGTACTGTGGACTTCAGCTGCTGTTGTACTGTAATACTGCAGCCGCCCTGTAGCAATCCCACAGCAGTGGCCACTGACATCAACTCTACCCCATGTCATTGTAGGTACCTCTTGGATACCAGCAAGGCAGCGTCCGGATGTCGGTGAGTATGGTTTAAGGTTATGCTTGGCAATTCACTGTGCATGTCATAGCTAAGGTGTAGGCCATGTACACATCTAACACACCTACCCATAATGCATGCAGTACATGTCTACTGACACAGCACACACCTCACTAATGGGATTACCAGCCTCATACACATGCAATACACAGTCCACCTCAGACAACTGTGGCTACACTCTAGTACACATTGCCCAGGCACAGCTGACATCTGCCCAACATACACAGCTATGTCATACACAGAGTAGTTGAACACGCTACATATAACGACATCCCACTCCCTCTGCTAACACACGCTCCATGGTCCTAAACCTAATCAACACATTACACAGAACATACTGGAGGGATAGGGCCCTGTCCTGGGGAATCACCACACTCTGGAACGGACTACCCATATATGTCAGGCAATGCTCCTCATTGGCCCTCTTGACAGAAACACTTGCCAATTGGATGGGGAATACACCCTGGGTATAATGTGTGTGCTACAGCCTGGCAGGGGCACAGGGGAATAACATTAGTGGGTGGTGCATGGCAGGGAACTCCTGTGGCTAGGCTTACGTAGGCCCCAGGACCAATAGAACAGTACTCACCTATGAACCTCTGTGTACCACAGGCAACATCAGCCAGGCCCCAATCATGGTCAATAAAGGTCTCTACAATCACCATAGGTACAGTACAATGTTTGTGTGGTTGGTCTAATGGTAATCTACCACTCATACATGCACCACTGATGATGACTTATGTGAATACACATCAAGCAGTCACTAAACACGTATTCACATGTGATCCAGGAACACACAGATGCTGTGAGCAGCAACGGAAACACACCTGACATACAGACACATCCTGCAATGGTGTGCACACCAGTGAGGTATGGTGCACAATACATGCCAGGGTGCTGAATGGATGCACAGCAATGCTGTGCACATGGGTGCAGTGGGTTCCAGGGGGAGGGCCATCACCTACAAACAGAAGCCATGCATCACAGCCATGTATAATGTTGGTAACGGGGAATGACTACAGTTGCACTGCATGCTGTTCAGCCCCACATGTCTTGCATGCTGACTTGTGTAATAACAGGTATGTGTGTGCTACTGTACTGCACCATCGCCTTCTACAATGTGTGTTACGGGGTTGCGGGAGCTGTCTGTAGGTGCTGTCTGATGTAGTGTATGGGCTGCCATGTATGTCGACTGCATGTGTGTATGTCTGTGTGTGGCCATGTCTGCATGTGTGTGTGTGTGTGTGTGTGTGTGTGTGTGTGTGTGTGTGTGTGTGTGTGTCTATTTACTGTTTAGCGGTATTGCACAGGTCTTACAGTCTGTTCCCTGTTTTCCCCTCACAGGTGGCGAGGTGGGGCTGGGTCCCCCCGCGCAGGGAATCTGATCTCACTGATACAGACAGTGACCATGAAGATATGTGTGTTGAGGCACAGGAAGGGTCGTCAGGGGCTGCAGCTGGGCCACCAATTGACAACCCACACGTATCCACACCATCCACGCACACAGTCACACTACCTCTACACACCTCATCACCACTGGCCCTAGCTAAGGGACAGTCTACGGTTGGCATGAGCCAGGACAGTGTGGTATCTATGGCATGTGTGTCAGGACACAGCAGCCATAGCCAGATGTCTGGCGGGGTATCACATAGGCAGATGTGCAAGGGTGCTTGTAGGAGCACTGCTGGTCATCATGCACCTGGCAGACGTGCAACTCCTATTTCAACCACACGCATGTTCCAGACCGTCATGGAGGCACAAGCACGAATTGAACGGTACACCAGGCAGGGTCTAAGGGCGCAGAGGGCTCATCACACCTCTGTGTAACTGACAGCATCCGTGACCTAGCAGGTGCCATCCGTAATTACACCGAGGTCATGGATAGACGGTGGGGTGAGACATTGGAACTCATCCAAAATGTCATGTCCATGCGACAGAGCAGGACGGTTGCGACGGCCACATGGACGTATGCCAGCAACACCAGCAGCGGGAGGTCGCCGTGGACGTCTGAACAGTCACACCCGTAGTGGCAGTACCAGCTCCAGCACTGTGGGGGGGGGGGGGCTGTCCACAGCCTGTCAGAGCAGACCACATGCACGTGGCCCTGGCCATCCAGTGGATGTCTGTCAACCTCGGGGGACAGTACTCGGTCTGGCTCTGTACCTGATACTGCCTGTAGCACCCCTGCCAGGCACAGGTCCTTTGTCCGTGGCCGGAGATTGTGAACTGCAAATCCTGTCAGGTACAGTCTGCAGCTGTCCCACAATTCCCTGTATAGGGCAGCCACATTCAGGAACTGTGTACATGCAGACACACACACATAAACAACGAACTTGGGCAACCACATACCTGCACACACATCACCAGTGGCCCATAACAATACTCAGCCCCCTCACACACACACACACGTTGTCAATTGTATGGCTCAGCCCAGGCCTCTGGCAAACCAACAACACACCCTGTGCATATGATACCTGTGCCACTGCCTGACATCCGTAACATCGATGCAGGGACAGCCTAACATGGTTCTGATGTACATGGTGACTGTACAACAGTGTAGCAATGGAATGATGTGTAGCATGTTGTCAGCAGTAAAGTGAAATGCTAATATCTTGGAAGGTGTAGCTGTGCAAACATGATGCATCCTAGCTTTAATTTAACACTGTTGTCACCAGTATCTGTTCAGATTGTGTTGTGTTTGTCTATGTGCCACATGGCTGATGGGTGTAGTGGTGTCAGCAGGCCTTCTACAGTGGACACCAGTAAGTGTAGTGGGAGGTACACATGCCATGGCTGGGTACAACACACAGTGCCTTTGGTTAGGATGCAGTACATGTACTGGACTGTACACATGGAGGTATGTCACCGTGCAGGTAACACATTTGTTGCACATGTAATCCCATCAAGACAGCATAGGCACAACCACACAGTGGTATATATGCGGTCTGCAATGTGGTTGGCATTGAGCATGCTAACAGCAGGGTGTATGTCCCTCTCCCCACTCTACTGCGATCCTCACCTAAGTAACATGTGTGTGTCAATGCCGGTGGCATAGCCCTACCCTTAGGAGGGTGTGAGGCGCTCAACTACTGTGAATGGTGTAGACAACAACTAACAACCTGATTACATACACTGTACAGTATCACAGACAGCTATGTGGGGGGATAGATGCAACAGTAACTGCAATTATGGCAGTCGTGTCCACAACAGCCACACCTAGTGAGTTATAGCAACCCCAGTAGTGCTACACACCTCAACAGTGTGGAGGAGGGCACTGACACATCTATGACCTGTGAAGGACTGCATGCCCACGGGATGGCGCCTGTGTATGTTGGCATATGCCAAGCAGTCCTGGTGGAGACATATCTTGTGAACGGAGGTAGATCCCATAACAACTACACACATTCCTACAAGCGGGATGGTGTACAAAAGCCTGCTATGATGTACATAGGCAATGTGCACCTCCTAACCCTCATCTACACCTGTCATGATTGTCCAACATTGTCAGGGTCCCATGTGTTGAGATAACCAGTGACATTGGCCATGGGTTTATTGTTGGTATGCTCCATGTCCCTTCAGACCATGGTCATCAGGCTACCGGGTGGTAGTTCCCAGCTGACATGGTGGGTTTGTGGATGTCCTTGCCAACATTGGTGAAACCATTGTCAGGTGTAGGGCTATTGGATTGTATGAGGGATCCCAGCTACTTACTGTACCTGCCCAGGGGGTTCCCCCAACTATGACATGTCACTTGACTGTACTGCATATGATATGTTAGTAATGCCAGCCTTACATCCTACAGGTGGGATGAAGTACTGCTAACATGTACTGCCCTTGTTGTGTAGGGTCCCGCTTATAGGATCTGCTAAGGCTGGTATTGTATTGCAGGCCAGACGTATTTGGCAGGGGGGGGGGATACCTAGCCATGCTAGATGTATGTTGTTTGGGTCTCTCAAACCTATCAATGGTGCATGTGGACATATATGTTGTGGTTACATTCCCAGTTACATCTACAGATGTATGTCCATATATGTCTATATTGATATATATGTGTTCACCTTTGACAGGGGGACAATAATTCCTTTGAACGGCCCTTTCTGCAAACAAAAAGGACTAACCCATCATTTTTTACTGCACCACAGTTAAGAGAACTGCAGTTCTACAGGCACCTTCGCTGACACTCGAACTGCAAGTTGGAATACATATCGTACTGGGGGAGGGCATGACTCCCTGAACCCCCCTCTGGGGGGGCCGGGCCCCCCACAACCCCCCTACTGTGATATACGAACTCCTAGTGTGCACTACAGTAAGGATAGGCTATTCCCCATCCCCACTATAGTGGCATCCGCAACCAAATTGCCTAATCTGCAATGAGCGAATACATACTGACATTCGCACATTGCACATTCTCTGCATGTATTGCAGGATTGTGCAATGCTGAGAACATACTTCAGGCCTACCAGCCTCTGGACACATGGACTTCTCCCTTTGAAATGTGAGCCATATATATGCTGACATATATGCATTTCTAGTGCTGTCTATATGTGGACGTGGATATATACATATATATCGTTGGCTATATGCGTATCTATGTATATCTGTGTGTACTGGCTTATATATATATATATATATATATATATACAGATATGTCTATACCTCTATCTACATATATAGATATGTTATATCCATTCAATGATGAATATACATACACACACAAATACATCTACATGGTGGAATACATTCCCTGTAGTGTTTTATACCTGGGCTGGATGATATGTATGTGGACTCATCATGATTATGCATATCTACCATGGCTTAATGGTAAATCACTTTGTGTATGATGTGCAGGGTCCTGGTTACAAGCCTTGCAAGATCTGTTTATTTTGTTGCTGGGCAGAACACACAAACCAACTTACAACTGCTTTATGGTGCCTTAATCACTCTCTATCCAACGGGACGTGTTCTGGACAGCAACAAATTAAACAACTCTGGCAAGGCTCAAACCAAGGACCCTGCACACCCTAGACAAACTGATGTACTGCTAAGCCATGACAGGTACACAGATGTTCAATGTTTCAGAAACATATCAGCCAGTCCTGTCATGCAACAGTGCAGACAATGTTTACCAACATCTAGATGTCTGTGTGTGTAACCATAATGCAACCTTAACAGATGCAACATACTCATATATGTATAGATACATGTGTATTCAAATATACATGTTGTTTTACTACCTCTCTATACATATATATCACTATCTATACACATATACCTATAAATCTGTTAGCAGGTAAATATATCTATATAGGTATATATGGCCATACATCTGTAGATAGCAACTGCAGATTGACAAATACACCAATGTTCACATGCACTGTTAATGTGGTTGAAAGGCCCCACACACTATACGTCTTGTACGAATAGGCATCCCCCCACAGCCAAACACCTGCGTCCAGCAATACACTACCAAGTACAGTCCGCCTCCCACAGGACATGCAATATATGGAAGCTGTCGACGTCCCCAGAATACAGATACACATACACATATATGCTGATACAGATATACATATATGTGTGTGTGTGTGTGTGTGTATATATATATATATATATATATATATATATATACATATATTGATATATTGATATATATATATACATATATTGATATATTGATATATATATATATATATATTGATATATATATATATATATATACACACACACATATACACATATATATATATATATATATATATATACACACACACACACACGTGACTACACATACACATGCAGACATATGTACAGTCAGATATGTATGTAGGAGGTGCGCACAATATGGAACAGCCAGTATGCCTACAGTTAACACTTGAACAACTGGACACTGTATGGGCTAAACATACAAATGTCAATCACTGCCTGCAACATATACCCATAGAAAGGTCACAGTAAAGACACCACACACAGGTTTGCAGAAATGGGACTCCTTTAATTGTGTACTATAATGGTCCTATATGCCATATCATATAGCTGTTCAAATACTGACAACCATATAAACGGAGTACTGCAACTGTGAAACAGTTACACTTACACAGTAGTCTGAAAAGGTTCACAACTGTTGCAGTCCAAGCCAACCCCTTCAGAATGTACAATAGTGCTGATAGACTGGGCCACAGGGTACCACACAATCAACAGTATGTACTGCAGGTGTGTAGTTCAGCAGCCTCTAACTACACTCTGTACAATTTCCGAAGGAGGTAAAGATGTTTTGTGATCCAATGGGTTGTACCTGGAACATATCGAGACATAATGCACAGGATAGTCTGTATTGCAGAGGGCAGTAGGCTTGCAGTACCCCAAGTCATGTAAGTAGTTGCAATATAGGTGGAGTATACGGTACTGTACGTCCACATACCTTGTGGCAGCTCACCCCTGATACCCCCACATTTGTAACAGCCTAGGTCATTTATGGTGCTCCCCACCCGGACTCAATATTACAAGACCATATACCACTGTTACATACACTGGCCTCTGCAGTGCATAAAGGCACACATATGTTGTGTAGGTGACGTCCACACATATATGGCCCCAGCCCCAGTGTATGTGCGGGGGATACAACAGCAGTGTACTAATGGCAGCAATGGCAGTGTGATATACTCACAGCCCACTGGAGAACAACTCCTGACAGCATGACAAATGTGCAGGGCTTGGTATGTAGATGGGGGACAGGCTGGAACACAGGCATATATGTGGAACACTGTTGCCATACACTAAGCAAGGTGCTGGTGTTACATGACAGTCTGCAACATACCCTTAGTCAGGGAATTGAGGTTAGATATAGACATGGATGTACCATGTACTGGCAGCACGCAACCCACACAGAGCCAGTGTCATATCTGACACAGGGCTTGTGTGGTGGACGGACAACACATGATATGCATACTCTACCCAGCAAGAGGCAGGCCCACAGTAGTGACTTATGCAGAAAGACTGCATTCCAAGGTACACTAGTATGTACACACACACACACACCCTGTAACACCAGTACTATGCGAAGCATTACACAACTCTACCCACAGGCTGTCTGTAGTTCCTGACCCTTCTACAAATGTGTCCGCTCTGAGTCTGCATGTTCTTCTGTGAGAGGTACTGCTACCTGCTGCCTGTATCACTGATGCCCACACACAGGACGGATGTCCGTCACACAGGAAATGTGAAGGGACCATGGCCACATGCTGTAGGGATTTATAGTTGGTGCTTGCCATGACAGTGGTAATTCAATTTAGTACACGTGTGTCATTTTATATACATATATATGGCTATCTAGATAGGTATATGTACATATATATTTCCACCATTTGTCCTGGACATGGAGTGCAGCCGTACCCCAGCCCCTACAGTCCCAATGTCGTAGTGCAAGGGGATGTCAGGTATGTATAGCAGGTATATTACTAGACTGTTGCTACTGTCACTGGGATTGTCTTTACAGACATGGTGTGTGTGGATGCTGAAATCTGCTTATATGTGTGCCACTGGCTACTGACAGACATCCTACGGACATCATTATAAAGTGCCGTTGCTAGCATGTAATGCCCCTGTGGAGTGCAGCAGAGATACTGGCCACTTTATATGGAACTTTGGACACACCCTGTACAGTCCAGAGGTATACACATATTCCCTTAGTGCACCACATGTGTACCAGGCCTGACAATATGGATGTAGACAGCCATGTAGATGGTTATAACACATATGTCTGGCCTGACACATGACTGCTGGTACAGGGGTACCATGGACACATACTACTCACTAGATATTGACATACATCTGTACAGCATCCCACTGGTCTGTCTGACATACATGACGTTTGCAGCAGCAGTACATCTGGCAAGTATCTGCACATGACATCCCACTGGTTAAGTACACTACACTGCTAGGCATGTAACAATGCACTGTGCAGGCTACATGCAGACTGGCTCAACACTGGCCTACATCTTGTATGGAGGAATGCACATGTACTTGCATATATATAGCAAGCTCAACAGCCATGTCAAAGCACAGGGTAAGATACATCTGTGTGACAGTGCATTACCACAACCAATGTGAACACAGCCACATATGGTAGGCTAGCATAATATTACAGTATATGGACTATCTGTTCTATACCATCCTCATATGTGCTAGTCACAGAATGTCCCTACATATACTGGGCTGCTACACAGTTTGGTCTGATGGCTGTCTATGGTATGGGATGTGTGTGTGTATGGACCTACAAATGTGTACGGCGAAATGGTACCATACAGTGGAGCAGCATGCAACATCTGATAGAAGGGGAGCTAGGACAATGACATCTACCACAGTCTGTACACACGCTAAAGTACATATTAACAATACACACACTGCCGACATTCACCATCACTATACAGACCTCAGTACTATACAAACATCTACAGAATGTCGGGCTTATGTCATGAAATATAACCCCTACTGTACATGATATGTGTAGCAATCAGATATATCACTGGCTTGTTATCAGATATGATGACACTATTTATGGCGTACAGCACATATGCACCACTTCATGCACGCCATATGTACAAACGCTGACAGTGGTGTGGCTGACAGCACATACACAGGGCCAGTATAGACATGTTGCTGTGATAACCTTGTATATTTTCCATTGTAACGGTGTTTGTTGCAACATATGTCCTCTGAGGGATATGAAGTCAGTAACTGTCACGTCCTTCACCATCTACAGACTGCAATCCTCACACTACCGTCTTCATTCCACAGAGAGATGCACTGTGGATAACACATGAAACCATAGGCATAACACTGTCCAGTCTGCAGATGACCCTGCAGATGGGGATTCCTCATATACATGGAACCGACATGGGAGGTATTACTACATGTATGACAGGCATATCCAGACAAACACTATTAAACCAACATTACTCCAAATGCAGTATAGCAGCACTTAAAGTCTGTAGTCAGGTCAGGCACATCCCCCACCTGTTTGCTGCCCTCTTTCCACAGTGTAAGTTGTTGGAGGTAAATCTCCAATCCATCTGAGATGCTGTTTGCCAAACAACAGATCTAGTTCCTGCTCACAGTGACTGAAAAGGCCCAACACCACCATGATGTTCCTAGGTAATGGAATGTGTTTCCATGCAATTGGCTGTGGGATTGTTACAACATGCAATCAGCTAGGGGAGGATTGCAATTTATGCAGAGGCCATCAGCTGATCATGAGCATCACATAAAATACACATGCTGCTGCCTAAGCAAGGCAGGTGTGGGTCTCCACATCAACCAGAGAGGGAGTGGGGGAGGCAGACAGAGGCAAATACATGTCAGGGAGGGGTGGGAGTGTAAAACTGAAGCATGATTGTGTCACACACCTACCAGCACAGGGTATCAAACCACCGACAACTATGTAGTGCTATCAAAGTTCGATGCAGTTATTGGACGCACCACATGGGTTACCTGATGTGGAGCACTCAGAACATACATGGGAGAGTGAGTGACATCTGCAACAGGGATACAGTAGATATACGGTAGGTGTCATACACGTGCCTGTCTGCATGAACAGGTACCAGTGTCAACACAGGCACACTTACACATGGACGCACACACACTGACAAACATGGCAGGGCCAGGAGTGCAACTCATCACTAGTGGGATTGCCACAACACATCAATAGGCAGCTATCATATGCACCACACGGGTCATATGGAGGCCGTATGGGCAAAGAGTATGAGGAAATGTCACACATCAGGCATCATGCTTCTGTATGTGCTGGGGGGTTGTAGTGAGTGTGGATATGGACATACGCACCATACAACACACACACAAGAACACACAGGGTGCTAGTTCTGACATGAATGGGTGCATGTCTACACAGGTGTGGTGGTCAACTGTGCCAGCAGACTATACAAGGGTAGGCGATGGGTATACCTTGGCATCAGGCCACATGACAATGTTCTGCATTGTGGCTCAGGCCTCTCAGGCCTGTAGTTACTGCATTTGCCCACACAGGTGGGTAAGTGCATCCCCCATCCAGACACCTGGGTGACTATTGTGTGTGGTTAATGTTGTACACCACATGCCATGTATGTGTTCCTTAGTCCATGACATGGATGGTGTCTGGGATGTGCACAGCCCCCACATGCATTTACAGTGACATGTGGAACTGTACCTGGGGTGTCTGGCCCATGCTGTGAACACAGACGATCATCGAATGTACCAGTCTTGCCCACTTGTGGCAGGAACTGGTACTGGGCAGCAGATTTACCATTCACCTACACTGATGGCATGCCAACAGCATTCCCTGATGTCAGTGTCATCTGTCCATACAGGACATGTTGTCAGGCATGGTATGTCCGTTGTGAGTCACATGTGAAGGCACCACAGGTGGAGCAGGTGTCCACTGGGGAACATGGTAGAGGTGCACTGTCTGCATGTATGTGCATATTGGATAGATGGGCAGGGTGACATGCCCTCTGTAGCCTACTGCTATCACTGCATAGCTACTATCAGTGGCCAATATGCAGTGTACTACCTACGTATTGGTTGCTGCCTAGGCATGTGTGTTCATATGACACATGGGTTGAGTGTGAGCTCTGGGTAATAGTGGGGTTGCTTACTTGGATTGATTGGCCTTGATGTCAAATGTATGGGTATGGCTTTGCACCCCAGCCTCCCAGCTAATTTACATCTGTTATCCCTGTATGGTTGACATTGTGATATATAGTAGGGCCTCCATAAAATAAATTAGCAAAACCCCCACCACAATGCCCACAGTTGACACACACTCACCTCTACACAGGATACGGGTTACAAACACACACACACACACCTGTCATGCCTGGGAGTAGAACCCCTACCTAACTACTTTATTACACTACAGCACTACCCAGTTATAGTACGTGCCACAGACATTACTGGAGTGCTATTTCCCTACAGGTGTATTTCACAGTGAATGACATCAGCAGGATTACCAAAGTATGGCACTTCAACTGTACTGCAAGTGACTAGCCTAAAATGCATTACTCCCTACACAGACAGTGAGACACACACAAAACATCCACAACTGACATGTGTGGGTATAGAACCCCTGATCGAGGTCTATATCACACTACAGCATGGAGCTGTTATAGGATGCACCACAGGGATTGCTAGAGACATCCTTCCCCAAAGGTGTATATCACATTGAATGACATCAGCAGGTTTACCAAAGTAGGGCATTTCAACTGTACTGCAAGTGACTATCCTAAAATGCATTGCTCCCTACACAGACAGTGAGACACACACAAAACATCCACAACTGACATGTGTGTGTATAGAACCCCTGATCGAGGTCTATATCACACTACAGCATAGAGCTGTTTTAGGCCGCACCACACAGATTACTAAAGAACTTTCTCCACAAAGTTTTACTTCACAATGAATGACATCAGCAGGATTGGCAATGTAGGGCTTTTGAAATGTACTGCGAGTGAGTACCCTATAATGCCTTGCTCCATACACAGACATTGCAACACACACAAAACATCCAGAACTGCCATGGATGGAGATGGAACCCTACCACAGTTCTACACACACTACAGCAATACGCAGTTACAGGACGCCCTACAGATATTACTGGGCTATGACTTTCCCACAGGTGTATTTCTAGGTGTGTGACATCAGCAGTCTTGCCAAAGTCGAGTGTGTGTATTGTACGGGGTGTGAGTGGCCTAAAAAGCACTGTTCTCTACTCAGTCAGATACACACACACTTGCCAGGTCTGGGGTTAGAACACCTACCTCACTACTTTATCACAATAGAGCAGTATGCAGTTACAAGACGGGCTATGGAGATTACTGGGCTATGATTTCCCCAGAGGTGTATTTCTAGGTGAGTGACATCAGCAGGCTTGCCAGAGTCGAGTATGTGTATTGTATGGGGTGTGAGTGGCCTAAAAAGCATTGTTCTCTACTCAGTCAGACAGGCACACACACAGATTCACACACACACACACACACACACACACACACACACACACACACACACACACACACACACACACAGTTGCCAGGTCTGGGGTTAGAAAACCTACCTCATTACTTTATCACACTAGAGCAGTATGCAGTTACAAGATGCGCTACGGAGATTACTGGGCTGTGATTTCCCCAGAGGCGTATTTCTAGGTGAGTGACATCAGCAGCCTTGCTAAAGTCGAGTATGTGTATTGTACGGGGTGTGAGTGGCCTAAAAAGCATTGTTCTCTACTCAGTCAGACACACACAAACACAGATTCACACAACAACACACACACACACAGTTGCCAGATCTGGGGTTAGAACACCTACCTCACTACTTTATCACACTAGAGCAGTATGCAGTTACAAGACGCGCTACGGAGATTATTGGGCTATGATTTCCCCAGAGGTGCATTTCTAGGTAAGTGACATCAGCAGTCTTGCCAAAGTCAAGTATGTGTATTGTACGGGGTGTGAGTGGCCTAAAAAGCATTGCTCTCTACTCAGACACACACAGATTCACAAACCATCACACACATACACACACACAGTTGGCAGGTCTGGGGTTAGAACACCTACCTCACTACTTTATCACACTACAGCAGTATGCAGTTACAAGATGCGCTACGGAGATTACTGGGCTATGATTTCCCCGGAGGTGTATTTCTAGGTGAGTGACATCAGCAGTCTTGCCAAAGTCAAGTATGTGTATTGTACGGGGTGTGAGTGGCCTAAAAAGCATTGCTCTCTACTCAGTCAGACACACACACACACACACACACACACACACACACACACACACACACACACAGTTGCCAGGTCTGTTTAGAACATGTACCTCACTACTTTATCACACTAGAGCAGTATGCAGTTACAAGGCGCGCTACAGAGATTACTGGGCTATGATTTCCCCAGAGGTGTATTTCTAGGTGCGTGACATCTGCAGCCTTGCCAATGTTGTGTATATGAACTGTACTGATTGTGAGTAGCATAGAAAGCAAAAGTAAAAATCCTGGAGCAGACCACCACAAAAGAACCACGTCCTTATTTTATTAATAAACAAGTACAAAAATAAAATTCACAGGAGCTCTGAAGTATGATGAGCGCTTTCGGCTATTCAGCCATCATCAGATCAATGAATGAGCTTCTAGCAATTTAAAAAGGCACTTTCACCCAATCATATGCTTGTTATTTAACTACATCCTATTACATTCCTAGGGGAAGTATACGTGACACATCTCTTAGTATCTAAGCCCAGCATATCAGTTCTTTTTAGAGTGCTTACATAGTCAGTGTATCTTAAAGCATCTACTTTTCAGCACTGGTTTCAGTGGCACAATGTTATTTATACCTGGGTGCCTGTCAGCTCTGAGATTTAATATCCATTCTGTCTCTCGTACTTCAGTTAAATTTCTAAGATCACCACCACGAATGTTAGCTTTAATAAGATCCAAGACCATAAAAACGAATGAATGTGTGCGATATTGTATAACATGATTGGCCAAAGCATTCCTCATGTCTGCTTTTGAAATATCTCGTAAGTGTTGCATGATCCTTGTTTTAAATATTTGATTGGTTTTGCCTACACAAAAAGCTGCACATTTTCAGCAGCTGGCAAGATAAACTAGATTTTGAGAGACATGAGGCATATCCACGAAGTTGAAAAATCTGACCAGAAGTCGGATGGGTAAAGTTATTGCTGGAGTTTATATATGGGCATGCATTACAATTGCCACATCTATAAGTACCTTTTTTTACAGGTATAAACCCCAGATCTTTTCGGGACACCATCCTTGAAGCACAACATCCTCTTCAAATTATTTTTATTCTTGTAAACAAATTGTGGTGCTTCTCCTACTATTCCTTTTATTTTTTCATTCTCTGTCAGCACAGGCCAGTATTTACATATAGTGTCACAGACCAACTTAAGAGTCTGAGCTATAAGTCAAAATACATTTTAAGGTACTGCTTGAATTAGAACTATCTCTACTGGATCTGTTCACTTGGCTCATCACATATTTTTGTCTAAAATAGGGACGCCCATTCGTTTCCCTAATTTTCTTAAGCTTATCAGACCTCATGAAAGCCTCTTTTGCCAAATATCCTTTCTTGTAAGAAACTTTGTATCTTACCAGTTTCTTGTATCAAGTCATCGTTTTTAGTACATAACCTTGACGTTCTAATAACTTGATTTTCCAGGATATTTTTGAAGATGTGATTAGGGTGCAAACTGTTCCTGTGTAGATAATGATTTTTCCATGTATCTTTGCGATAGAGGGATGTAGCAATGCCTGTATCCACATGATAAGTAAGTCTTACATCTAAGAAATCAATCTCTTTTCTTGAGTGGTTGACAGTAAATCTAAGAAAATCAGTGGTTCCATCCAAATATTGCCGAAAATCAAGTAGATCTTGCACATTCCCATCCCATAGAATAAACACGTCATCCACAAAACATCCATAAAACCTTAGGTTTATTCAATCAAGGATTGACTTCATTAAGGACTTTGGTCTCCCATTGGGCTAGTATGAGATTTGAGTAACAATTCGCACATGGGATGCCCATTGCCACACCCCAATTCTGCAAATAGTATTCTTCCCCATATGTAAAGATGTTAGATTCACACACACACAGACACACAGTTGCCAGGTCTGGGGTTAGAATACCTACCTCACTACTTTATCACACTACAGCAGTACGCAGTTACAAGGCGTGCTACAGAGATTATTACGCTATGATTTCCCCAGAGGTGTATTTCTAGGTGAGTGACATCAGCAGCCTTGCCAAAGTAAAGTATGTGTATTGTACGGGTTGTGAGTGGCCTAAAAAGCATTGCTCTCTATGCAGTCAGACACACACACACACACACACACACACACACACACACACACACACACACACACACACAGTTGCCAAGTCTGGGGTTAGAATACCTACCTAACTATTTTATCACACTACAGCAGTACTCAGTTACAAGACGCGCTATGGAAATTACTGGGCTATGATTTCACCAGAGGTGCATTTCTAGGCGCGTGACATCTGCAGCCTTGCCAGTTTTGTGTATATGAACTGTACTGAGTGTGAGTAGCCTAGAAAGTATTTCTCTCTACACAGGCAGAGACCGTGACATGCACACATACACACACTTATACAGTCGCCAAGTCTGGGGTTAGGACTACTACCTAACTAGTTTATCAGTACAGCAGTACACAGTTATGGGACGCGCCATGGGGATTGCTGAGCTACAGCTCCCCCGAAGGTGTATTTCACATTGGATGACCTCAGCTGGCTTGTCATTATACTGTTATGGGGAGGGAGGTGTGTGCATGGGCCGTAACCCATTCATGTTGGGGTTGACATGCCACATATGGGCACACACAGGGCCATATGCCACAGGTATGTGTTCACAGCTACTAGGTGACCTTGTCCTTGTACAGTCATGTTGCACAGCTGGCACGTGCAACACGCCGTCATGCTGACAGATACTGGTGGCTAGTATCTGCAGTGAGTGACACCTGCACCTCATGTGTTTGGGGCCCTTTGGCCATGTGCTGGGTGGGACAGGCTCAGATGTCTCCTTGTCACGGTCACCCTCTTCAACACATCTATGTCTGGCTACCTTTGGCTTATTATAGTATGTTGTCCTTACATATATGTCTGTACTCCTATCCACTGTGTGTGCAAGGCAGGAGTGGTGCATACTGACATGTGTCTGCACTGAGAACTGCAACTGTCAGATATGTGTGATCCACTGTTGTTTGCTGACATGGCCTTCTTGTGTGAGCATGCCCAGTATGGCCATCTATATTGCATGTGTGGATAAAGTCCAGGTGGTTTGTACTGTGGTGCTGACCTTTGTGCTGTACACCGACAGGCAGCATGCTATTTCTGCAGGGTATACATCAGTCATTTGACATTGACTGTTGCTACACTTCTGCTTAGCAGGGGGGGGGGGGACGACATCAAACTGTTTCTACATTTCTACACAGGGGTGGGGGCAAACCTGACTGTTACTATAAGTGTACATAGGATGGTGGGGCACACCTTACACTTTTACACAGTTGCTAGGACTGTACTGATATGTCAGGTACGCCATTTCAGTCTGTAGTCTTACCTATCATGCTGGCTAGAGGCATACCAGTGTACTACAGATCATAGCTTTCACTACCTACATATTAGTTTCTGACTTCCTAGCCTTCACAACTGACATCCAACTGGCTGGCCTGCTGTAGTCTGTCCGTGTAGGGCTGGGGTAGGTGTTACCCATGGGGTTCATTCAGAGACATAGTACAGCATTTGTTTGTGTTTGTCTACACCTTTCCGGGCGGCTGTGACTGTTGCTGGGTATGTGCCACCCCCGACTGGCATGTGTGAGTCACTTACCTTGTGGGTGTCCTAGCATTGAGGGTGGTGACGCAAGGCTGCCTATGTCGGATGCACATAGTACACTCCCTATACATGGCTGAGCACAGGTAGTGTCATGTTTGGCATCCCTTTTATTGTACGGGCAAGTCGGAGAGAGGTGTCATTCCCTGGGTCCCTACTGTGTCAGTGGATGTGCTATGCGTTGCCTCTTTGCCAAGGCCAGGGCATACTGGGCACGCCTCCTTCTGCCTACTGGAGCAGGCTCAGGTTGTTCCTCCTCTGAGTCACTCTGCGCCTGTGCAGGCCTTGGCACTGGTGGGAGGCTGTGGGCCTTGTCCCATGCTGTTCCTGCTGCAGCTGTTTCCAAAGGATCATATTGTGTAGCATGGCACATACAAGGACAATTTGGGTACATGTAGTTGGTGAGTACTGCAAGACTCCAGCGGACATGTCCAGGCACCAGAACTGTGACTTGAGCATCCCAAACACACGCTCTATTATAATTCGTATTTGTGCGTGTGCATCATTATGGAGTTCTTGTTCAGGTGTGTGTGCATTTCTGATGGGTGTCATCAGTTATGGCTCCAGTGCGTATCCAGCATCCCTCACTAGGTGACCGTGTGGGATGTCCCCATTGGCAAATGTCTGGTACAGCTGCGTCAGATGCCAGATGTGGGAATCGTGGTAGCTTCCAGGGCAGCCAGCACACACATTCATTATTCTGCCCTGGGCATTGCACACGACCTGGCAGTTGATAGAGGGGAAGCCCTTGTGGTTGATGTAGACCTTACCCCGCTCACCTGCTGGTACTTTAATGCGTATGTGTGTGCAGTCTAATGCACCCACTACCTCAGGGTATTCTGCTATCTGGTTGAAGAGGCGCATATTGCTGGCCAACGCCTCACGGGTGATGGGGAATATACATGCTCACCGACATGTGCTGACATGGCATCCAGGAACTGGTGGAGTACCCTGGATGCTGATGCCTGTGAAATCCCCATCATACCCCTAGCTGGCCTTTGGACGGTACCTGTAGCTAATATTTTTAGACCTACACATACCTTGGTATCCACTGGGATGGGTTCTCCTCTGTTAGTTCTATGTGTGAGGCGTGGCCGGCACAGCTCAACAATTTGCTGTAGGAGGTTCCTGTCCACCCTATAGCGCTCCACTATCGCCAGCTCATGTAGCCCTTGGTAGGTTACCCTGGGTCTGTACACTCTTCCCAGTCTCCTCACTGTGGGTTGCTCAGCAGCATTCACATCCTCACCACCCTCAGCCTCTTGCACATGCTGGTTTACGATAGCAAAAGCAGCCCCTAACATTTTTTTTCTTGCTTTCATTTTGTAAAATTTCCCAGTCTGTATACACTGGTGGTGCAGAGTTTTTGGGAAAAACAAGGGGGAATGGTGTTTGGATAGTTTATAGTGGTGTGCTGGGCTGGGCTGGTCTGCTGCCTGTTTAACTGGTTGACTCTGATACATTTCACCTGTCAGCTAAGCTAGTTCTCCTTGATTACCTTCCTACTGCTGTTTTCCCTTCCCATTGCCTCCCTGTTTAAGCCCATGTGCACGCTGCGCAAACTGAGTGCTCATATGTGCACAGAGCTGTTTTTTCCAGGTTTAACTTCCTTTTTCTTCCTGTAGAAGTTGGTGTGTGACGCACACACCTGCTTACACTTTGTAAAATGTGCTAGGCAGGTTTAGACACACCCCTAGCTTAGCTGTGCTAAAGGAGCAATCTCGAGCCACAGGTCTCCAATCCGCTTTCAGTATGCCTGACACACACCCCCATGATGTCACCTATATCCTAGTCTTGCACCCAGCTATTTGCACTCTTACACTCTTGGGACCTGCCTCACACCCTGGGAAAATCTGAGATTCACTAACCTTTCCATCATTTGCATAGGATTGCCTACTAATGCATAGTTATATGCCCCACACTGAGGCCCCCCCCCCCTTTAGCAACCACCACTCACTGCCCAAGTTGTCTGTTGCCTGTCACTGACTTGCATGGCAGAATACTGATTTTTGTTAGAATGCTCATTTTCAGTTTATTTTATTATTTTTCCCCCTGATCCTGTTTGCGGGCCGCTGCCCTATGCTTACACATCCAAGATAGGCAACAAAAAAATAAATAAAAGTTGTTTTATTCACTTTTTTTACGGTTTGCAATGCCAATGGCCTTCTACTTGGCCACTGGCATGCTTCCTCAATAATATGCAGCCTTTATTTGCAGCTGTCATAGCTCCGTTTTGGAATTTGCAGAAATGTACTCGGTTAGTAACCGAGTACATTTCTGCAGATTGCACTTGTCTTGCACAGACTATTGCAAGCTTCCTGGATTAGAATATCACCTCATTTGCATAGATTTCTCCAGCAAATTAGGTGATTTGCATACCAGGGCTTAGTCCGTGCGAGATTAGTGCTGGAGCTCTCATGCACACCCCTGCCGGCTGTTCCTGGATCATACAGCAGACATATTTGCCTGTGTGAGCTACTGCACTCATCTTGCACTCTGTGCAGGCTTTTGAGAATCCGGGGGAAAGTATTTCTAGTTCTACAGTTTAATTTAAATTGCAACCATTCAAATTCAACACTACAATAAAATTAATTGATAACATCATTTGTAAAGGCAAGAGTAAATGTTTTTAGAAAAAATGTCCCACTTAAAGGTTTATTAGCTGTACATAAATTTATGGCTTATTAGCTGTACATAAATTTATGGCTTATTAGCTGTACATAAATTATCGTTATCTGAGACACAAGAATATAATTCATTGTCTCAGTTGCTATAAAAATCAACTGAAAAAAATCTCACTTTTATTTGGTCTAAACAAATACATTTTATGAGCAAAACTGTATAGTTCTACATATAAAACGTCATTTTGGCAAATTAGTAAGAACAAATTTGAGTCCATACAATAAAACATTATGTTGCATTTCTGTAATTTGAAGCCCTGAAATATTTATCATTTGCACCTGTTCATCCCCAAAACCCAACTAAGAAAAGTTGAACCTATAAAGCAAATCTGCATCAAAGTGCGAGTAAAGCATACCTTTTTAAGGCTCATATCATTTGTTTTGTTTCTGCTGTGGCTGGAAACACTGTCCTTTGTTATCTTGTAAATTTCCCTAAAGTTCAGGCGTTCAACTACATTTAATGCTTCCGCCCTGTCCATTGTTTTTCACATAATTCAAATTCTGGTGGTCATTTATTACAGAAATGTACCTTGGTTCCACTTCCCCTAAATGCATTTGCCAGTCCACTCCATTCAACTGTACTGGTCTCCCCCTCACACTCACTTTCTTACATAGCCACAGATTCAGCACAAGTTTCCACAACAGCATCACTTCTCTGCTATTTGTACTGAAAAAAGAAATGCAATGTTATTTCTGTGATCCTTTAACTTGCACTCTAATTTCTCTTTCTTGTTTTTATGTTTTACAAGCTGCGCCTCACAGTCAATTTCTGATTCATAGCATTAGCTATATGGGTTATATCGTGCTAAGTATATAACAGCCAGCCAGTTTCCAAAGCTTAAGGGCACCTTCCATATGCACAAACAATTTACCAACTCAAGCAGAGCTGAAGAAAAAGAAAAGAGTAGTCTGGGCTCCAAGCCAGTTGAGTATTCATACCAACAGAGAGGGAGGCCAGAGCCCTGAAAAAGTCAGCATTAGAAAACTAAAATAAAAATCCTCACCACTGCAGCAAAAACATACAAAAATAAGGGGGTGGAGAGAGGACGTGGGCTACTATAGCAATGATTAATTGAACATCTACTGTTAAGGTAAGTTTACTTACACAAGTATACTATGTTTAAAAAATTGATCATTGCTGCAGTTGCTTTAGCTACATTGGTAGACTACTGCAGCTTGTTCAAACAGGGGGGTGTAAGGATGTGGATCCAGGAGTCCCTGGAGAACTGTCCTAGCAAAACATGCCCCTGACCTGGAGAAGAATCTGCTCTGTAAAGGAATGCAGACACAAGATCAACCTGCTGCTACTTGAGCACTTCTATAATCCAACCTTTCCTAATAATTACCACTGAAACCGATGCCCTGGTAAAGTGAGCACTAACCCTACTTGAAATTTCCTTACTTTGGTGAGTATAAATCAAAGTTATGTACTCACCATAACTATGTATTTATGTTGTCTATTTTAATTCTTCCTCAATGCATGGGCTACAGATCCAACCTCAGATCCGACTTAGCCACATTTCACAAGACTTTCGGCTCCAACTTTTGAGCTCCTCCCTCTACCCATAATGCCCTAATCCGCCCACAAAATATCAGATCGAGTTTGCTGCTTAAAATATTTTACATTATAAAAAGGGAAAAGAGAAGAGTAACATAACCAGAGCTCAAACCTGGAACAACAGATTCCAAAAGTCCATCAGGTCACTTTAGAAGATGACAGGAAGGGGGAAGGAGGGAGGGGAGTTGAAAAATGAAAATGGAAAAAACATATGCATAGTTATAATAAACGTAGAGTTACCAGACCAACGGATTAACGCACTTGTACCACAAAAAATGAAGTAAGTCAAGCATAAAAAATCAGGTACTGGTGCGAAAAGTGGTTCAACATAAACGATATAAAACAAGTCCAACTGTGGCTGAATGTCCGAAAATTCAATTAAATTCGACTCGGGTCCAATATAAATCCAAGTAGTTTTATTATATTCCAACAAACAGAACAGGACAAGATAAGCGCTTTCACTAGAGTTTAGCTTCCTCAGATCTTTACATTGTCTGGTGTAGATCCGTCCCTTATATAATATGATCATTAATTGCCAATCAAGTTAATTAAGCAATTATATGGGAAAGGGAAGATAATACATTAAAAACATTTAAAAGTTAATATATACTAAAGAAATATCATAAGAAACCATTGTTATCAAATGTAAGACACAAGAAATGTTTCATATATCGTAGAAATCTGACTTTTAAAAACAAAACGTACCTTTATGCATGATATAAACCTACAATTATAACGGTGATGCATTCATTCATTTTTGAAAGGTACGTAATTTATTTAGACCAGAAAATGCTAAAAAATGTTTCCTAGAAGAATTTCACCACACGAAATATCGTCATTGAATTTTAACTACAGGACTCTTACATAAAGCATTGGTTCCTAATGAAAGTGGTTACATACCTCATTATATGCTAGTGGACTGTCAGTTTCAACTTCTAAGAGTGTTGTTTAAATGTGTATATCATACAGTCTGGATGTGTAACCATATATTCACTAGGCTAGTAGTCTGTAACAAGATCTAAGTAGGAGTAAAATGAAATAATAGGTCTGTGCAGGATCAATGTGACATGTTGGTGTATATGAATATGTGGATTCGTGACCAATGTGTATGTATATTAAAAATATAAAAAATGTATTATGTCATCGCACACTGTACCAATCTATGCGTGTGAGAATTAATAGATGTGTGTGTATGTATGGTAGATATATGAATAAAAAATTAATATAAAAAAAAGTATACAATGTAATGTTCACTATTAAAATGTGTGATGTATAAATATAAAAAAGGGGGTGTATATGTACATGTAAAATGGATGTATGGGTGGTATATGCTGAATGTAAATATATGAATGAATAATAAATAATAAATAATTAATATATAAATATATGTAAATATGTATGTATAAAATTGATATACAAATGTATGTGTATATATATTTGTGTATAAAAATGTATAAATATATGAATGAATAAATAAGTGAATGAATAAAATATGACATGGATATGAATATTGGTATGAATTAAGTACAAGTTTGTATATGACTTTAACATTGTGTGAATAAATGTGTATATATGAAATATAATAAGGTATATGAAATCATGTAAAATGTATATGAAAGATATGAGGTCCTTGAATGAATGAGTGAACGAAGTGGGGACTAGTATGGGGGTGTGTGTATAATAAATGAACATGGTATGTGATGGACTATGAGCAGGATGTGGATGATTGTTAAAATGCTTATCGCTTGTATATTATTTTATTTAATATGTCTTTGTTGTCTCAGGTATGGTTTGATCGAGGCCCTCTCATTTAAGCCATGTCCCCTATCTGCCCTTAATAAAATTATCCAACCACTTTCCTTATTCTCAGTATGGCATCTTATTCACGTCGTCAGCCATTTGCAGTACGATACCTTTAAGTGTTCGTTTTGAGAGATGTATTAATTTTTATTTTTTAATAACTGTTACAGAGAGAGTTAAATAGTTCCAGTTTACAGTTGAACACTGTCCAGAATATTGGAATACTTTTATCTGTCTTGGTAGCCCCCTCCCTTGCCTAGCTTCCTGTGGTTCCCAAGACCTAACAGCGGCCCATCAGGACCATAAAAGAAAACTAAACCAGAAGCCTCAACTCTTCTTAAAAATCAGGGTAAATACAAAACATTAGTACCCTATTCAGAGAGAACTATACTGTCCTTGTCAAGAACCTGACACTCTATCTTGAGGACTTTAACAATACAAAGCCTGTAAAAAATTGTATCTTTATAAATTCAGCACTAGTAACTCCATTGTGTTGAATTATACTACTGGAACTGTTACCTTTAAAACCCTGTAAAGTCTCCTGGCGGTGTATGTGAACGCTATTCTAAGTATCAAGGCAACTGAATCTATTTTAAAGGAACTGAATGTGTTTTACTGCTTATGTAAATGCTCAAATGTTACTGACTTACATTTAATGTCTTTGTATCATAAACCATATGCGACCTAATTCTGTAATCATTTAAAGTAACTGGATGCTATTTTATGTACAAGAATGTGTTTTAAAGACTATGCAAAGGCCTGCACATGTTCCTGACTAACTCTAGGCATCTTTTAAGCATAATGCATTAGCGACCTAGAGCTGAACTCATTTAAAGTTATAATTTCAGTATCTGCTGTCTATTTAACAAAGCTGAAGTCATTAGATGCCATCTCATAGTATTTGAATGTTTCTCTTTAACTGCATACTTTATGGATTATGAAGACATTTGAGTGTGTTTGTGTCTAAAAAGGATAGCTGTTGTAGCCTGCTAGTACTATTTTTCAACCTTTATTAACACTAATACTCATATCTCTCTCCCTCACTTGTATCACAGGTAGCCGCTCCCTTGCCTAGCTTCCTGTGGTTCCCAAGACCTAACAGCGCCCATCAGGACCATAAAAGAAAACTAAACCAGAAGCCTCAACTCTTCTTAAAAATCAGGGTAAATACAAAACATTAGTACCCCATTCAGAGAGAACTATACTGTCCTTGTCAAGAACCTGACACTCTATCTTGAGGACTTTAACAATACAAAGCCTGTAAAAAATTGTATCTTTATAAATTCAGCACTAGTAACTCCATTGTGTTGAATTATACTACTGGAACTGTTACCTTTAAAACCCTGTAAAGTCTCCTGGCGGTGTATGTGAACGCTATTCTAAGTATAATGAAGGCAACTGAATCTATTTTAAAGGAACTGAATGTGTTTTACTGCTTATGTAAATGCTGCAAATGTTACTGACTTACATTTAATGTCTTTGTATCATAAACCATATGCGACCTAATTCTGTAATCATTTAAAGTAACTGGATGCTATTTTATGTACAAGAATGTGTTTTAAAGACTATGCAAAGGCCTGCACATGTTCCTGACTAACTCTAGGCATCTTTTAAGCATAATGCATTAGCGACCTAGAGCTGAACTCATTTAAAGTTATAATTTCAGTATCTGCTGTCTATTTAACAAAGCTGAAGTCATTAGATGCCATCTCATAGTATTTGAATGTTTCTCTTTAACTGCATACTTTATGGATTATGAAGACATTTGAGTGTGTTTGTGTCTAAAAGGATAGCTGTTGTAGCCTGCTAGTACTATTTTTCAACCTTTATTAACACTAATACTCATATCTCTCTCCTCACTTGTATCACAGGTAGCCCCTCACTTGTCTAGCTTCCTATGGATCCCACGACCTAACAGCGCCGCATCAGGACCATAAAAGAAAACTAAACCAGAAGCCTCAACTCTTCTTAAAAATCAGGGTAAATACAAAACATTAGTACCCTATTCAGAGAGAACTATACTGTCCTTGTCAAGAACCTGACACTCTATCTTGAGGACTTTAACAATACAAAGCCTGTAAAAAATTGTATCTTTATAAATTCAGCACTAGTAACTCCATTGTGTTGAATTATACTACTGGAACTGTTACCTTTAAAACCCTGTAAAGTCTCCTGGCGGTGTAGGCCCCGCTCCGCTTCACTCGGGCTCCGCTCCCCTCCCTGCCCCCTTATCCCACCCGCCCCCAGCATCCCTACTTTTATAGCTACAAATAGTCCCTCCCACTTTCCCACTTAACAAATCCAAGGCTCCCTTGTCAAACTCCATAACTCCTCCCACCCCAAGGCCCAACCCTCTAACAAACCCAACACAAAGTCTCTTCCCCCACTCGTTACCCACTTCCCTACTTCAGTATGGCAAATTTCACTTATACTATTACCCCCATCATAATTTTACTTCTCATCACCACCTATATCCTAACAATATATGAAAACCAAACTCTTATAGGCATTCCTTTCCCTAAGTGCCACACCAACTCCCAATTTAATCTCCATGACAGTTATATAACACCCTCAATCTACCAGGCCAAAATATATTCCCCAAAATAGTCCACCCGACACTTCAACACCCTAAAATCCCACATAACAAAACTAATCTCAAAATACTATTTAAACTACAAAGACTTTTAGTTTACTTGAAAAACTGTATGAATATCGATGGAGATATTCACCCAAACCCAGGTCCCACCACTATGCCAATCTCTAATACCTATAATTTAACCCGAAAACCTACTGACTCCCTTCTAATATTACACCTGAACCTAAGAAGCATTAACAACAAAATTCACAACCTTCACGCCATCATAGCTAGTCATTCCCCTGACATCATGTGTCTAACCGAAACATGGCTAAAACCCTCTACTAAGAATGAAGAGATCCTCCCACCCGGGTACAATATTCTCAGGGCTGATCGTACAAAGAAAAAAGGTGGAGGAATAGCTATTATGTTTAAAAATAAACTAAACATCCTTAAGAACCAAGTACAACCTCCTATGATCTCAAACCTAGAAATTATAGCCCTACAGATCTGCCTAAACACTCAAAAGCATCACCCTTATTGTAACCTATATCCCGCCAGGGAAGAACACAGAAAACCTGGAGCAATCCCTGAGCTGGCTAGCCATCAACTACCCACAAGAAACCATAGTTCTTGGAGACGTCAACATTGACTGGTCTCTCTATTCTACCCATATAACTCCACAACCTATTAACCTATATGGTTTCTCCCAAAATATCCTATCCCCAACCAGAATAGGCAACTCACTTCAAAAGAAAGTATAATTGACTGGATCCTTACTAATAGAGACTCTAATAACTACACCACTGGCACCCTTCCCTGTGACCTCAGCGATCACCTAATAACTTATATCATTAAACATAAATGCCCAACTTCTAACACCCCCCTATGTAGATTAATCAGAAACAAAAAAAAATTCGTCCCTCAATTATTTCTTGCTGACCTGAAATTCTGCAACTGGACCATATTAAAGACTCTTCCACTAGAAGAGAGTGTGTCCCACTTCAATGACACGTTCCTTAAGATACTTGACTCACATGCTCCACATAGACAAATTAGAACCAAAACTCGCATAGCACCTTGGCTCACTACTGATACTAAATCCAAAATCAAACTTCGCGACCAAGCCTGGGAAAAACGGAGAGCCACAAAAACCCCCCAAGACCGTTGTAAATTTCAACAACTAAGAAATGCCACGAAAACTGCCATAACCCAAGACCAAAAACAATACTTCTGCAGCCTCCAGCAAAAACACCAGAACAACCCAAAGAAATTCTGGGCAGGTTTTAACAACCTTCTGCACCCAGGCAAAACTTCCACCCCAACCCCTGAGAAACTCTTAGAGAAAGGCCAAGAAGAAGTAGCCAACACCTTTAACTCCTTCTTCACTGAGACTATCCAAACCTTAGCCAGTCACCTTACCTCCACTTCCCCATCTGCTGCTAAACTGCGACGTGACAACCCTACCCCCTTTAATTTAAAGCCAGTCTCTTCCTCCTATGTACGCTCCCTCCTAAAAAAACTCAAACCAACTACCCTAGCGGCTGACCACCTTCCGGTGGAATTCTTACAATTTGCATCTGATGAAATAGCCTACCCCATATCAATCCTAATAAACAGATCTATAACTGAGATGAACATTCCCTCAATCTGGAAGACTTCCTATATCATTCCACTTCACAAAGGAGGTATCTCCCTGGAAATGTCAAATTATAGACCAATAGCCATCCTGTCCCCCATAGCGAAAATCATGGAAAGATGCATCCACAAACAACTTCTTCACTATCTGACCTCTAATAATCTCTTGTCCAATGCCCAGCATGGTTTTCGTCTGCACCATAGTACAACTACTGCCCTCCTTTCCTTTATTGACTCAATCAACAACAATTGCAATAACAAACTCATATCATCTGCCCTCTTTCTGGACCTATCAAAAGCATTCGATATGGTCAATCATCAATTCCTTCTCAACATCCTTGAAACCCTACGTCTGGACACTCCAGCACTAAACTGGTTCAATTCCTACCTCACTGGTAGGCAACAAGCTGTCCTATGGCAAAACAGAATATCGGGACTGCTCGAATACCATAAGCGTTCCTCAGGGCTCAATACTGGGCCCACTTCTGTTTTCCATCTTCATAAATGACCTTCAATCAATCATCCCTAAATCCACCTGTATACAATACGCCGACTCCACCTTAATCTGCTCCGCGTCTCCCTCTCGAATCTCCAAATGACCACACAACATTGTTTTGCACTAGTTGAAAAATGGTTCACTGACTTAAAACTTCTACTTAACCCATCTAAAACCAAACTATTACTTTTCTTCCCCAACGTCTTCTCACCTCTAGGTAAAGAACTCCCAAACACTAACAACACAACCTTTCATATTAAATCCACTAATGGGACCCTCATAACCCCTGTCACCAGTACCAAACTGCTAGGTGTCACTATTGATCATAAGCTCAAATTTGACATACACATTACCCAAACAGTAAAGTCTGTTAACAAAAACTAGGATCTATGTACAGAATTAAAACTTCCTAACTCCCACTACCAAATTAACTATTGCTCGTACCCATCTCCTCTCTTCCCTACTCTATGCTTCCCGATCCTCTCTTTTCTCAATAAACGTGACCTTAACATGCTCTCTCTTGCCTATAACCACATTGCCAGATTTATTACAGGTTCCCCTTATCGAACCCATCATTGCCTTAATCTGAAGACTTGGCTGGTTGGAACTGCCAAATCTCCTCAAACTTAGCCAACTCGAAGCTTATAAAATTATCAACCATCCTGATAGAACTCCCTCACTGTGCAAAATTCTAACTCCATATACTAACCTCAATAGTCTCCGATCATCAAACAGCATCCAGATCCTAACCATTAAAGCAAAACTCAGGTGGGGATGCCCTTTATGCAAATTCCATTGGCAAGCAGTGGAACTCCCTGCCAAACAACCTTAGACTTACTTCTTCGCTCTATCATTTCAAAGCTAACCTTAAAGAATATCTCTCCACACAATGGACATGCCCATGTCGAGAACCTGACTTACTACATATCTCTTTACTTCTAGGTCCACTTCCCTAGCCCATTTCCCTAATTGCAGATCTCTAAAATTTCTCTTTCCTTTTAGTAATAAGGAAAATCTCTGATTTCAGTCTATTTTTCAGTATCTTTAACGAAATCAATGTTCTGTGTATAATTTCCTGGCTGTCCTTTAGTCTTATATAACATCTATGTAAATTTTCATTCCTGCATATGTAAGCTGTATTCTCTTGTTGTAACAATACTTTGAATCTTGCAATTTAAATATGTACTTCTATTGTGTATTGGAGCTTTTCTCCTCGGGCCTCTACTGAAAACGGATATGTATCCAGTTAGACCAGCCCGGTTAACAAATGTAAAATAAATATAAATAAATAAATAAAATAAATTATGTTTCCTCCCCTTGGGTTTGGTGGTATAACCTCTAGGACCCTAAATGTAAAAGTATGTTGTTCCCCTGCTTCCATGACATGCTTAGCTAGAGCATTATTGATGTTTGTCTTTCTAATGCTATAACAATGTTCCCTCATCCTATCCCGTAGGCATCTATTGGTTTTGCCTACGTAGAATGATGAGCATGTTGAGCAGACAGCTAAATATATGACGTGACATGTCATGCAGTTGGCATTGGCATTAATAGTGATTTCCTTGTTGGAATCTGGCTGTATAAAAATAGGATCCTTATTTATTAATGAGCAAAAGTAACAACTGCCACAAGGCATGGTAGAATTAGTAGTACCCATATCTTTTCTATGTGTGTTGTTGTAACATAGAATCCTCTTTAGATTCATCTTATTCCTGTATAAAAACATAGGTTTTTCACCCACTATTCTTTTGATGTCATCATCTATAGTTAAAACATCCCAATATTTATTTATAATAGATCTAATTTCATCATTGTCTCTGGTAAAATAAGTAGAAAATTTGACATTATTTGGAACAAGATTAGTGGTCATATTGCTTGTATTAGCTGGGCCAAAGTAAGGTGCACCTCTTGTTTCTCTTATCTCTGGTGTTATTTCTAAATGTTCTTCAATTTCATTTGATTTATAACCCCTTGCTAATAGTTGATTTCTCAAATCATTTAAGTCCCTTTCTAGGCCCACTTCATTAGAATTCATCCTGGACATCCTTAAAGCCTGTCCTTTCATAATATTTTTGAATACATATATGGGCTGCATGCTAGCTCTAAACAAAAGCATATTCCGATGGCAGTTCTTTCTGAAGATTCCTGTATTAATTAATCCACATGGCAATTTTTCAATAAATAAATCTAAAAATTCAATTCTAGTCATACTATACTGTGTTGTGAATTTAAGGCACTCAGTTAAATTATTAATTACTGAAATAAATTTTTTTAAAAGATTCACATTACCATTCCATAGGATAAATAAATCATCCACAAAACGCCTATAAAAAATCACATTGGATTTAAACATAGAATTGTGAAACAGTATTATTTCTTCCCAGTATGCTAAAAACATATTGGCGTAGCTATTGGCACATGGTGTGCCCATAGCTACGCCTTCACATTGCCTATAAATATTGCCATTAAACATAAAAGCATTATTTTCTAAAATCAATTCAAGAAAGTGTGTTATAAGATCAATGAGAACTTCAGGATATTCACTATGCTTTCTGAGATAGCATGCAACATAGGTTAATCCTAATTCATTCGGAATTATTGTGAATAATGACTGTACGTCAAGTGTAACCAATATTAATTCATTTATGGCTGTATAATCCTTGAGTCTGTCATATAAATCTGTTAAAAAATGCTTAGAGTCACGTAATACATACTGGTTATTGTTTAAAATACATCTCAAATGTTTCTCAATAAAAACAGATATATGCTCAGTCACCCACCCTTTTCCTGAAACTATTGGTCGCATTGGTGGGTCAATATAACTTTTATGAATCTTCGGTAGACCCTGTATGATAGGAATGGTGGGTGTGTATATACATAAATAATCATAGAGGTTTTTGTCAATTAAACCACTTTTGTAAATGTCTGTTAGGACATTGTATACATAAGAACACATATTTTTAATAGAATCCATACACTCAATGGTATAAAATTTATCCTGCAACATTGTATTCATTTTACATATGTAATGTTCAGTATCTAGAATCACTATGCCAGATCCTTTGTCCGCTGGTCTGATAGTAATAGTAGTGTCATTCTTCAATTTATTCAGACTAGCTCTCTCACCATAGGTTAGATTATTAAACCTTCTCTTGTTCTTTTGACTGAGTCCATTATTTATATAAAATTTGTGAAGTTCTTCTTCTGTTAGTTTAAAATAAGTCTCAACTAATGGGTGATTATTTGGTATAAAATCACTTAAATTCTTGAAACTAAAAGGTTTCTTATCATTGATTGGTGGATTAGATGTTTCAGAATCCTCATTCGGTTTAAACAGATATTTCAACATTAAATTACGGCAAAATACTTTGAGATCCCTTATTGTATCAATAACACAGCTGCTAGTGTGTGGGATAAAATTTAATCCCTTATTTAGAAGTTTAATATCATCATTTGTTAATTCAATACTAGATAGGTTAAAAATTAGACTTTGTGGTTGTTGTTCCACATTTTCTTTATAGTTGTATGATGTAGGGATTCCCCCGACAGTTTTCTCTTTTGCCTTCCTCTGCTCATTGATCTGGACCTTCTCTGGCCTTTGTCTTGGCGTATGGCTAAAGGGAAGGATAAGTCAATACTTGTGCCTGTGGTAACAACCTTGTCCCTTGTTTTAGGTTTGACTACAGGTATGGTTGTAGATTTATCTTTACTATTGGTATTTGTAATGTTAACACTAGGGTATAAATTGTAATTGTTAGCTGTGCCCTCATGTGTTAGGTGTATAACATCTGATGAATCATTACATACAGTAGTTATATCTTTCTCAACTGTGATATTATTATCCAATGGGGCTGATACATTACTGCTAACAATATGTGGATTCATTTCATTTTT
Organism: Protopterus annectens; assembly: GCF_019279795.1. Taxonomy (NCBI): domain Eukaryota; kingdom Metazoa; phylum Chordata; order Ceratodontiformes; family Protopteridae; genus Protopterus; species Protopterus annectens. The sequence goes on from NC_056747.1 coordinate 403,047,209, forward strand.
CTTATACATTGTATCCTTCTCTGAAATATGTGAAACTGTAGTACTACCTGATGGAAATCCATTGGTGGTATGTATTGTATTTCTTAAAACCTTGTCAGTATTTGGGACAGAACTCCTACTAGTATCCGTATGTTGACTTTCTCTAGTATCATTCTGATTGTTCCCATTAATGGTTGTTTCATCATTCATATGTATAGGTGTTCGTGAATTTCTAACAGTATTTTCATCATGAATTACATTTCCAGGCCAAGTGAAAACATTCCATGTTCTAAAGTCCCTAAAATCTCTAGAGACCTTTGTCTTTTTTTGTTGAAAAAGTTTATGTTCATATGCTGCTATACAATCTAAAATATTATCAAACAAAGTACCAACAATGTTTTCAGGGAACTCATTAAATAATTCAAAATGCTTGGCATTTAAATTATCTATTAGTAACTTTTCTTCAGGCAGAAAAAAGTCAATTAACAGCCTCAGATACTTACGGCTGGTTTCAATATTTATGCGTTGCCATAATGCTAGTAGCTCAGGGTAGTCCTTTCCCTGACTGGGCATCGAGAATACCCTGAGCCCTCGTGGTATAATGTTATTCTGTAGGCAAAATTCAAAGTGCGCCCTCTGAGTCTGTAAACGTTTAAGTTTGTAGAAGTCTTTTTCGATATCCCCAAGAAGTTTATAGAGTTTATCCATGTCCACCGCTGTTGCTGCGTTGTCAATAATACCATCGTTATCCTCAAAGAACCACGTTGGTGTAGATGTTCCATTTAAATGCTTCAAAAAGCGTGTTGTTAAAGCATCCTTGACTCGGTATTCACCTCCGGTCATTCGTACAGCTTCCGTGCCCCGATGTTCGTCTCCGGGCCTTTGTATACTCTCCACAATATCGTTGCCTCGGTGTTCACCTCTCGGCTTATATGGTAGTTCTATTTCTGCCATAACACTTCTTTTGTTTTGTTTACGACTGCCGTAAAACTGACGTTGGTGAGATTAACGTATTATCCGTAATTTTAGAGTTGTTTATTTAACCCTTGTCACAGTTCGTATATAAAGTATAGACTGTAATTCTCCCAAAGAGAGGGCGATATCCACTCTCAAATTAATATATTTTTAACCACACAACAAAGTTCGTTTAGAAAATTATATACAAGCTGGAAACCTTTCAAGGGTGCACTGTCCACTTTCCGATTGGTATGTTAAAAATAAGAAATAATAAACGTAGAATTACCAGACCAACGGATTAACACACTTGTACCACAAAAAATGAAGTAAGTCAAGCATAAAAAATCAGGTACTGGTGCGAAAAGTGGTTCAACATAAACGATATAAAACCAATCCAACTGTGGCTGAATGTCCGAAAATTCAATTAAATTCGACTCAGGTCCAATATAAATCCAAGTAGTTTTATTATATTCCAACAAACAGAACAGGACAAGATAAGCGCTTTCACTAGAGTTTAGCTTCCTCAGATCTTTACATTGTCTGGTGTAGATCCGTCCCTTATATAATATGATCATTAATTGCCAATCAAGTTAACATGATCATTAATTACCAATCAACATGCTCATCATTCTACGTAGGCAAAACCAATAGATGCCTACGGGATAGGATGAGGGAACATTGTTATAGCATTAGAAAGACAAACATCAATAATGCTCTAGCTAAGCATGTCATGGAAGCAGGGGAACAACATACTTTTACATTTAGGGTCCTAGAGGTTATACCACCAAACCCAAGGGGAGGAAACATAAGATGCCATACTGAAAATAAGGAAAGTGGTTGGATAATTTTATTAAGGGCAGATAGGGGACATGGCTTAAATGAGAGGGCCTCGATCAAACCATACCTGAGACAACGAAGACATATTAAATAAAATAATATACAAGCGATAAGCATTTTAACAATCATCCACATCCTGCTCATAGTCCATCACATACCATGTTCATTTATTATACACACACCCCCATACTAGTCCCCACTTCGTTCACTCATTCATTCAAGGACCTCATATCTTTCATATACATTTTACATGATTTCATATACCTTATTATATTTCATATATACATATTTATTCACACAATGTTAAAGTCATATACAAACTTGTACTCAATTCATACCAATATTCATATCCATGTCATATTTTATTCATTCACTTATTTATTCATTCATATATTTATACATTTTTATACACAAATATATATACACATACATTTGTATATCAATTTTATACATACATATTTACACATATTTATATATTAATTATTTATTATTTATTATTCATTCATATATTTACATTCAGCATATACCACCCATACATCCATTTTACATGTACATATACACCCCCTTTTTTATATTTATACATCACACATTTTAATAGTGAACATTACATTGTATACTTTTTTTTATATTAATTTTTTATTCATATATCTACCATACATACACACACATCTATTAATTCTCACACGCATAGATTGGTACAGTGTGCGATGACATAATACATTTTTTATATATTCTTAATATACATACACATTGGTCACGAATCCACATATTCATATACACCAACATGTCACATTGATCCTGCACAGACCTATTATTTCATTTTACTCCTACTTAGATCTTGTTACAGACTACTAGCCTAGTGAATATATGGTTACACATCCAGACTGTATGATATACACATTTAAACAACACTCTTAGAAGTTGAAACTGACAGTCCACTAGCATATAATGAGGTATGTAACCACTTTCATTAGGAACCAATGCTTTATGTAAGAGTCCTGTAGTTAAAATTCAATGACGATATTTCGTGTGGTGAAATACTTCTCCGAAGCATTTTTTAGCATTTTCTGGTCTAAATAAATTACGTACCTTTCAAAAATGAATGAATGCATCACCGTTATAATTGTAGGTTTATATCATGCATAAAGGTACGTTTTGTTTTTAAAAGTCAGATTTCTACGATATATGAAACATTTCTTGTGTCTTACATTTGATAACAATGGTTTCTTATGATATTTCTTTAGTATATATTAACTTTTAAATGTTTTTAATGTATTATCTTCCCTTTCCCATATAATTGCTTAATTAACTTGATTGGCAATTAATGATCATATTATATAAGGGACGGATCTACACCAGACAATGTAAAGATCTGAGGAAGCTAAACTCTAGTGAAAGCGCTTATCTTGTCCTGTTCTGTTTGTTGGAATATAATAAAACTACTTGGATTTATATTGGACCTGAGTCGAATTTAATTGAATTTTCGGACATTCAGCCACAGTTGGATTTGTTTTATATCGTTTATGTTGAACCACTTTTCGCACCAGTACCTGATTTTTTATGCTTGACTTATATGCATAGTTATGTCGAGTACATAACTTTAATATCTGATGTTGTCCTTTTCATTCTTCCTCAACATATGGGACAAAGTCCCCAGCTATGTGAATCTTAGGTGGCCCTCAGGGAAGTGTATAATATGAATGGCCAAAGTATGTGCTTAAGGAAATTGAGTATGTGACAATCTGTATGTATTGAGATAAAATTTGTACTGCGAACTCTGAGTAAACTGTGAATAGTGGAAAAGTACTGAAAAACAGGAGCCTGCTTGAAAGCAGGAAATGTGCCTTGTACGGAAGTATATCTGATTTTCTTTCTCGGCTTAGAGATGTAGTAATGTGAACTGCTTTAAGCCTACGGGTAAACCACTGATTGGTTAACTGTCTTCTGTACTAATTTAATTGGTCTACTTTATATTTTTGTACTGTCAGCAGTATCACCAGCATATAAGCTTATGCATTCCTTTGTTCGGGGAGTCTCCCTGGTACTTTCCATGAGGCTCCCACACGTGTCTAATAAATACCACTGAAAGAGAGGAAGAAGTGTCTTGTCTTCATTTAAGGTAAAATGTTAAATGCAACAGAAGGATATTCTGGAGAACTGCTGAAACAAAATCACCTCTACTTCTAGAACTTGTATCCAGTTTGTAATGAGTAATAAAGGTATGAGCATTAGACCACGAGTTGGTGCACAAATATCATCAATGGAAGTTCTAGACCAGAAGGCAGATGAGGTGGCAATGGATCTAGCTGAATGAGCCTTAGGTGGTTTTGGTAAGGAGAGACCTTGGTGGGAATAAAGGAACAGAAATTAGTTATCAGTTTAACCGAGGTAACTTCAGGAATGCGAGAATCCAGCCTGCCTGATGAAAAAAAAAAAAAAAAAAAAGAGATAAACTGGTCTGTTTTCCTGAAGTTTCTTGTCTTGTGTAAACAGAAACGTGGTTGTCTCTGTACATCTACGAGATGCACCATGTACTGTTCCTTACTTGAAAAATTAGGGAAGAGAAGGGTAAATGAATAGCCTGATTTAAGTTTGATTCAGAAGCTACTTTTGATAGGAAGAAAGGATTGGCTCATAATGTACCTCTATCTTTGTGAAAAACAAAACAAAGAGATTTGGATGACAAAGACTGGAGTTCAGAAATTCTTTTTGCAAATTTAATAGCAACTAAAAGGCTGTTTTCCAATACTACTTCTTCTTTCGGCTTTTTCCGGTTAGGGGTCACCACAGCGGATCACCTGTCTGCTCATGATTGGCAGTGGGGTTTTACAGTGTCAAGTTGCCAGCTCGGCGCCCAACCTTCCACAGAAGGCACACACACGCACACACTCACACCTAGGGCCAATTTAGAGTGTCCAATCCACCTACAGCATGTCTTTGGGATGTGGGAGGAAACCGGAGCACCCGGAGGAAACCCACGCAACCACAGGGAGGACATGCAGACTCCGCACAGAAGGCACCCCAGTCGAGGATCGAACCAGAGAACCTCTTGCTGTGAGGCGGCAACGCTTACCGCTGCACCACCATGGCCGCCCTGCTGTTTTCCAATACAAAATTTTTAAATCAGTTTTGCTGAAGGTTCAAAAGATCATTGAGTTACCCCTTGATGTATGACTGCTAAATCCCAAGAGGGTGACTGATCTTTCACTGGAGGTCTAAGAAGGTGCCCTTTAGGAAAGTCTTGCACAACTTGGAAGCAACCAAACAAGAAGCACTGCCTCCTGAGTGAAAATCTGATAAGGCTGCCAATTGTATTTTGACTGTGGAAAAACTAGTACCTTCCTTAAAAAGACCAACTAAAAACTCCAGTACAGAAGAGACGGGGGCAATAAAAAGATCAATGTCATTTTTTAGGGCCCAAATTGAGAATCTTTTCCATCTACTCCTACAAATCCTCTTAGTGGAATCCTTCTGGGAGGACAAAAGTACATGACGAACCAGGGAGGAAAGCCTGGGCTGTCTAGTTATTAATGGAATTGGAAAAACCTTGCAGTTAGTTTGAGACCTGGGATACTGGGATGCTTCATCCCAGGGGGATGCAACAGAAGATCTGGACTGGAGTCCAGTATCCAAGGAGGACAACAAAGATGTGACCAAAGGAAGGGAAACCACACTTGGCGAGACCAAAAGTAAGCAATGAGGATAACAGAGTTCTTCAACCAAATGTCCTTCTGTAGGAATTTTGGGATAAGAGGAAGTGGTGGACAGGTGTAAAGGACACAGGAAGGCCAAACATGGACTTGAGCATCTCTTGATGACTCTCCCTGAGGAGGGATCAGGGCAAAGTACCTGCTGTACTTGTTGTGGGGAGTTGCAAAGAGATTGCAACAAGACTGGCCCCGACGACAGAAAATCTCTTCCTCCACTAACTGATTGAGACACACCATGTGAGTCATCAAAATGGACCTGCTGAATTTGTCCACTAGTATGTTGGATTTCCTCAGAATATGCCTTGCCACATGAAAGCAGTTGGAGGAGATTACCCACTGCCACACTCTCATAGCTTCTCGACACAGAGAGGAAGATTGGGTCCCCCCCTTGTTTGTTGATGTACCAGACTGCAGACATGTTTGTCTGTTTGAACTGCAACAGTCTCTGGAGGGACAGCATCTTGAAATACCTGCATTGCTAATAGGACTGCCCTCATCTCCAGGATGTGCCTTGGACCGTCATTCCAAAGAAATGCCCCCAACCCAAATTGGGAGGTGTATGTGGTTACTGTGGCCACTAGGGGAGACAGAATGAAAGGGTGACCTATTGTAAATGTCATCCAACTTACTCCACCTACGAAGACAGTTTCTGCACACCTGAGTAAGTTTGACTGGGTAGGACAGAGGATGTTGAAAACTAGACCAGTGAGCAGCTAGAGTTCATTGTAGAACATGCACATAGTAATGTGATAATGGAACTAAGACTACAGACGCTGCCGTGGAACCTACAGCTTGAAGGACAATTCTGGCTGGAAGAGTAGGGTGCCTAAGAACTTCCTGAACCTGGGAATTGATTGAATCTATATGATGGGGAGGCAGCGAAGCAATTGGAGTTACTGTGTTTAACTGAGCACCAATGAACTCCAGGTTCTGTACCGGTTGTAGTTTGGATTTGGAAATATTGACTGTAATGCCTAGTGTTTGACAAAGTTGGAGCAAATACTCCCTGGACTGTTCTAGAAGACACCTGGTTGGAGAACTGAGGAGTCAGTTGTCTAAGTATGGAAAAACTCAGAATCCTTGCAATCTCAGGTAAGCTGCTACCACTGCCATACACTTGGTAAACACCCTGGGGCTGTGGCGAGTCCAAAGGGCAGGAATCTGAACTGATAGTGATTGGCCCCCAATCGAAAACGCAGGTATCCTCAGGAGTATTTGTTTATTTTGATGCGACAGTACACATCCTGAAGATCACCTGAGCACATCCAAATGTCCTAGTGTAAAAGAGGTAGAATGGGCTGAATCATGACCACTCAGAACTGTGACTATCTCACATACTGGTTCAGACTACTTAGATCCAAAGTCGGTCTCTGGTCACTTGTCTTTTTTAGCATTAAAAAGTTCCAAATCATCTTTAGTCTGGTGGGATGTCCTGGATGACTCTTTTGTCCAGCAGCTTCTGAATCTTTTGAGCTGCAGTTTGTCTCTGACTGGGTAAGACGTCAGGAAGCTTTCTTCTTTTGGATGTGGGCTTCTGGGAAAATGGTATGAAATAACTTCTGGATATTATCTTTAACACCAAAGAATCTTTTGTTATAGGAGCCCAGATGTCCGGGTTGAAGGATTAAGTGCCTGTGCCCTGACTGCCTCCAGTGGTGAGCAGTCGGGCAGCCCTTCAGGAGTGCTGAAAGGGTCTATCTGCAAAGGAATCTTGGAAACCTTGATTTTGCAGGCCTCCCCTGCCATAAGGATAGTGTCTTCCATTTGAACTCCCTCCCCTCCCTCTGGAAGAGTAGTCCCTGCATGATTCCTGGAAAGATCCCTGGGATTTACAGAACCACATTTACTTGCGTCCTCTTTCATTCCGTAAAAAGGATCATTGAAGAGTAGAAAAGTAAATCCCTACAGCAGATGGGGACTTTCCTTCCTGGTCACTGAGGGGAATTATTTATTTCATTAAAGAGCCAAACAAGGATGTTCCATCAAAAGGAGCAATGAAAGAAGACTTGAAAGGCTCCACAAAGTTGTGTACAGCATCCAGACCTATCTCATTACAGCAATGCCTGTACCAGCCGCCCATGAGGTACCCAATGCAGCATGAGAAAACAACTTTATGGACGCACTGGAAATAGATAATAGCTGTGAGGAAGATCTTTTATAGCCCTCTGCAGACATGGTCCCTCTGCAGCCTTGTAAAGTGCACCAAATAATTCAGGGACCTCAAGGCAAAGGTAACAGAAGCAAATATGCACTTTCCAAATATGTCCAACACCCTAGCCTCTCTGTTAGGGGGATGGACAGAGGAGTTCTGTTCTGCTAGCTCCTTTTTTGTGGCTGCCGCCACAACCACAGCATCAACAGAGACTCTTTTGTTCCAATGAAGTCTGCTTTTGGAGGTACCAAATCTTATCTGGACAACATGGTATTGGTTTAATATAATCCGTTTACTTTCATGCCTGGCAAGAGACTAGGACGATCAGCTCATCAGCTGGGGGAGTCACCCAAGATGTAGATGGGACAGCACCAAAAGCTTCCAGAAATACTGAGTCCTCCAGGGAGGGATTATCTGAGGACAAACCACCTTTCTACTTAAGGATCTCCAAAATGTCTCAGAATGAGACATCATCATGTGGTGATCTCAGGGACCTTTCCCCTTCATCGAAGTCAGTATCATCTGAGAGAGATTCCAAGTGGGACTCTATGCATCTCCTTTTACATGTTCTCTTTTGGGGAATCTCCTTAGCGGGATGGTCTGGGGTGGTGTCTGAAGAGAGGGGTAGTTCTTCAGACAGAACTGTCTGGACACTAGTTGGTACTGGCTGTCCCTGCGGAGAAGGTCTGATGGGATCACAGCTTGGATCCATAACTGAAAAAGATGAAGGATTCACAGATGTATGACAGACCAGGTCTCTTGGATGAGAACACCATCTACACTAACTAGAAAGCAGACGGATCAGGAGAAGCTGTGGCCAGTCATACTGGAGCCAAAATTTCCAAGGCAAACAAACCGCGACTGTATCCCGATCTGTGTCTCGAGGAGGGAGACGGACCTGAGCTATCTAGCTCGGAGGGGCAAGGAGGGCTCTGACAGCATCAAAGTAAATTCTGGATCCATGGATCTAATGCCAAAGCTTCGACTCCAAGACTCATCCCAATCCAAGAGAACAGAACTAGTCAGGGAAACTGTCAGAGTTGAAGACATAACCATCTTCAGATCCAACACCAGTTCTCTCAGAACTCTTGGATCAGAGGGCTCCGAAACTGAAGGACGGATCGGACAAGGAGATACAACAATACAGGAAGCAGAATGGAGGCTCATAGATCCAATGGAAGATGTTATAACCCCCCCATCTGTATCTGAGCTCTGAGGAACTTCCTCATCATCCTATCCACTTCAGCCTCGGAAAGACTCCAGGAAGACCTGACAGATGAGGTAGTGGACTGAGGCCTAGACTGCTTCCTCAGAGTTTGCATGAGGGGGAATGGAGCCGAGGACAAACTGGGTAAATAACAAACTCAGGTGAACGAACTGTAGGAGTCTTAAAAATGGCAGAAGTCGGATCCAAATGTTTTGGATCCAAAGGCTGTGAAGAAGAATTACCTGAAATAACTATCGGATCTGAGGTCTTGGGATCCAAAATTTTTCTCTTCAGATCCAATGAATTAGGATCCGGGGATCTTCACATTTTTTGCGGAGGCTCCGAGGTAGATGGAGTCTTCCATGACTTGGTTGGAGACCTTTTCCTATGCTCCGATGGAGCCTAAGAATGTTTGCTGGGAGTCTGAGCCTCGAAGGAGGAAGAAGGCAACACCCCTTTGAGAACTAACTTATTACTCCTATCCACAACAGCCCTCAAATTGAAAACAGCACAAATAGTGCAATTTGTATCAAAGTGTGCTGCCACTAAACAGTAAATGCACTCCCTGTGGGCATCCAAATTTGGGATTTTGTACCCACAGGAACTGCATTTTTTAAATCCTGTCACCTTTCAGCTTCTCGGCCATAGCTCTATGAGGAGAAAGAAGGAAACAAAGAAAGCAGTTCAAGGTAACAGAAAACAAAGTACCAACAATGGTACATACAAGTTTACCTAACAAAGGTAGAATGGATTAACAGTTCAGACACTGAAAAACTACAAGAATAAATGAAGGAGAATTTATAAAGTTACATATAAAAGATTCTTAAATAAAAAAACACTAACAAATAACCAAAATGAGTAAATAAGATGCTCCAAGAGAGGATCTGTGTCTATACGAGATGGTGGCAAATGATATCCAAGGTATTGTGAGCAGACTAGGACATTGTGGGTTGAGGGAGGAGCTCGAGAGTTGGATCTGAATGTCTGGAATGTGCCCGAGTCGGATCCATAACCTATATATTAGGAAAAGTAAAAAGGACATCATCAGATCAAAAGGTAATAGTCTGCTTTGACACTGGTTGTCCCTTTCCTCTTACCTTCATAAAAGATAACTGATCAGAATTTCTGGAAGTTTTAATTCTGTCAAGATAATACCTGAATGGTCTATCTTCATTGTTTTCAGGCCTGAAAAGAAGACTGGGAGATTTGTTCTTAAGGAAACCCTCTATCTGTAGAAAATGAAGAAGGGTTGACCCACCATAAAAGCTTTGAATTAGTTCTTGCAAACGTCAGAGCAATTAGCAAACTATTTTCCATGTCAAAACTCTCAAATCACCCCGATGAGGTAATCCAAATTGAGCAAGAGTTAATTTTTCTAAAAGAAAGATCCCAATGAGAACTCACCTATGTTATAGGACGCTTTGAATGCAACACCTCTTTAAGAACATTTTGATAACGGAATCCAATGAAAGAGAAGGATCCACAGGGAGACATACTGAAACAGCCAACAAATAAACTTTGAGAGAGGCTAAGTAAGGCCACTGGATAACAACTCACTCAAATATTGCAGAACCAGAGAAATACTAGCCTTAGAAGAGTACTAATTCTTGTCTTGACAGCAACTAGAAAATTTTTTCTGTCTGCTAACATATGAATTCTTAGCAGCAGATTTTCTTGCCAGTTTTAATACCTCCTACACTTCTTCAGAAAATAGGTGCCTATAAGTTATTAAGACTAAGATCATCCATGCAGGTGGCTGAAGTTGTTACTAGTTGGGATATATCAAACATCACCTGTCCTGTGTGAGCTAGGTCCAGTTAGTGAGGAAGCTTGGGGTTGTCCGAGTCAGAAAGGAGTCAACCACAGTGATCACTGGAGACTCCTTCTGAATCTTCAAAATGACCCTGGATATCAGTGGAATGGGTGAAAAAAGTATACAGGAACATTGCTGTCCAAAGAAGGGGCACCATCTGTTTTCAAGACCTCCTTGCATGGAGTCCTGGAGCAGAATTTTGCCCACTGTTTGTTGCGCATGGGGGCAAATAGATCTATTTGAAGTCTTCCGTGCCGCTGGATAAAGTTTTGGAAGATCTCAAATTCAGTTTCCATTCCTAAATATCTGTCTTGGTTCTGCTCAGCCTTGTCTGCCACAAAATTTTAGTCTAATGGGATATAAGATGCCTATGCAATGACACTGTGCTTTAAACCTACATAATCCTGGCAACCATGAATAGGCTGCACAGAGGATAGTGGTCCCACCCCCATTTGCTTCTGTATCACTTTACTGTGGTGTTGCATTTAACCACTTACAATGGTCCTGGGACACTCAGATGATTGAGAGACTTGATAGCATTCTGCCAACATCTCTTTATATTTGTGTTTTGATTTGTCTTTTTTTGGTCCAAATACAATGCACTCTTACTCAAGAAAAGTCTGAGGTGTCTGTAGTTATTGACTGTGCTAGAACTGAAAGAGAAATGGGAGATCTCTGGTGGCGGGAACAATTATCTAAATCCAGAGGTTCCCTTTTCACAAATTCCAAAAAATAAATCTGAATGTCAGATGCTGATGTTGGCACCAAACTGATTTTAGGTACAAGTGAATTTTTTTCATTTGGAGTTTAGCTAAAGGAATAATGACATAATAGAAGCCATGAATCCTGGTACCCTGAGAAAATTCCTTTGCTGAGGCATTGGCTTGAGAGGAAGAACTCAGGAGAAGATCTACTTATAGTATCACTGGTGCAACAAGTAGCACACTCATGTCTGGTGCAGAAGGCTATGGGTTCTACTCCCACACCAGGTAGATTGATTGCTGACAATGCAGTAGAGCATACGAGAGAAGCTGCACTCCTGAGTGTGTCATCCTTCAGATGAGACAATAAAATGAGGTCCATCTGGCTGAGTTTGTGGTAGCTCAGGTGGATATAGGCACCTATCAAAAAGAGTAAAAAAAGGAAGTTCCCCAGTGACCTGGTCAAATTTCCCCTAGTAGTATAAATACCACATCAGGTCTCCCCTGAAAAGAGACTACTAGCCTAGTAGTGGGACTAACCTAGTCAACAAAGGATAAATAAATAAAAATAAATACTTTTTTTGTGGAAGAAAAGCTCTCTGAACTGAGGTACCTAGGAGATGCCAAAGGAAAACAACCTTCTGAGAAGGAGTTAAGCAAGCCTTATGGATGCTCTCCTGAAACTCCAAGTCTGTGCAGAAAATATCCACGTAGGTGAGAAACTCCTGGCACTTTGAGAAGGACTCTGTAAAGATAAACAAGGAAAATGTGAATACCGTGCAGGTAGCAGCAGGTCATCACTGAAGGCAGACAAGTTGTGAATACCACTGGAGCAGTGGATAACCCAAGGGGTAATGCAAAGACCTGAAAGTGTGATCCAGACATAGAAACCCTTAAGAAACGTTTGAAATCTGGTGCTATTGTAATGTGAAGATGCACATCTTTTAAATCTAGGGTCACTAAAAACTTAAATGGGGAATGAGAGGCAACACGTCATGAAGAGAACATTTTGGAACTTTCACAAACTAGTTTAGAGAGGAAAGATCTAGGACTGTTCCCCATTTGGCTTCCTTCTTTAGCACTATAGACATTCTTGAATAAAAATGTTCTAATTTCTGAGATAGCAGGACACCTTCTACCACCTCCTTAAGTACCAGATGCCGAATGACAAGATGGAAAAAAGAAGGCTGACTTGGTGGATGAAGAGGAATCCCCTGAAAAAAGAGAGAATCCTATTGCTGTGTGTATCCCTGATGAATTACATCTAGCACTCATTTGTCTGAGACTGTTGCCAAAGACAGAAATTGAGAGCCAAATTTTTGGGAAGAATTAGAGTCTTGCCAGGGTGGGAAAGAGGTGGATTCTGCAGCCAGTCATTCAGACTTCTTAAGACTGTCCTGGTTTCTGGGACATTCTTCCTTTCTTTTTTGAAGTCTCCCTGCCATTGATGTTTAGAAGTATGCTTACCAACAGCTTGATGTGTCTGTTTATTTTGTTTTTTGTAAAATCTTGCAAAGGTAGCCACAAAACCCTCAACAAACTTGGAAAAGGAAGGTTGAAAAATCTGAGAAAATTCTTGAATCAACTTCCCTTTCTCATCACACTTTAAGGACCTCTGCAGCAGATGGTCAAAATACAACCGTTCTTTTAAAGGGTGAATTAAAAATGTCACCTTTTACGTCTTCAGGAAAGTACTGTAAGGGTAAGCTAAGTAAGCCTCCTCAAAACTCCAGTACAGTAGAGCTCCGGAAGTGGCATCAACTGAATTGTAAATGTTCTTCAAAGAATGCTTAGTCATTTGAGACACAGAAGCAAAGGGGTCTATATTACATAATCGAAGAGACACTTCTTCTAATACGTAATTATTGACCCCTAAACACCAAAATGCGAAAACCACAAACGGCCAAAACCGCAAATTTTTTCCTAAAGAAAATTTTCAGTTGACCATTCTCGGAATTTACCCCAATGTAGCACAATCTCAGAGGTGGTATATTTAGTTAGGGGGTGTGGGGGGCACAACCCCACACTTAAATTACATTTGAAGTGTTTGTCTTGTTTCTATGGTCCCGCAAATCTTTTCCCTAGGAAAAATTTTGTGGGTTTTGAACATTCACGGTTTTCTCGTTTAGGTGTTTAGGGGTCGATGATTACATATTTGAAGAAGTGTCTCTTCGATTATGTAATATAGACCAAGCAAAGATGAGTTTTCCTCGCACAAGGGGAAGAAGCAATAATGTTCCTCATGCTCTCAAAAGAGGCAAACATAAACAAGCGAGTTTGACAAGTATTCTAAAAATAAGAGATGCAGAAGAATACACTTACTTTCCCAAATCTTCCAAAGGCTTTCCCATCCTTGTCAGAGTGGAAGGGATCATCATTAAATGAAACTTATGTACTTACCAAAATGATAGATCTGTGTTGTCTACTTCCATGCTTCCTCAATGGATGGGTTACTAGATCCAACTAGGATATGACGTCCGCCACTCTCAAGACTTTCAATTCATGGTTCAGGCTCTTCCCCCTAAATCATGAGTCCCTCCAGATAGATTACCTCAGACTGAGTTACCCCACACCCTATAAGAAAACAGATATCCTACTACCACAGAAAAAATATACTACAGATAAACAATGGTTTCTGACACAGGGCTTGAAGAGTGCATGATCAAGCCATGGAACAATCACTAGTCGCTCCAGAAAACAATGAAAAATGACACCTGGAAGGGAGATGGTGGGAGTGGAGATGAAGAACGACAGAAGAAGACGACAGATCTGTCACTATGGTAAATGCATAACTTTCATATCTGATGATGTCTCTTCCCTCTGTTCCTCATGTATGGGACAAAGTCTCCAGGTCCCATAAATCTAGGGAGGTCTCACAGAAGGGCAGTCCAGAGGACAGTTGAACCAAAGGAAGCTCTGGACCTAGACTGCAAGTTCAACTTAAAGTGAGATATGAAAGCATGGGCATTCGACCAGGTGGCTGCAGCACAAATGTCATCAATTGATACTCTGGAGAAAAAAGCTGTGTAAGACCCCGATGTAACTGAAGATTTTAGCAACTGTTGCAAATTTTTTTTTGGGGGGGGGGGGGGGCTGGAAAATTCGTTGGTTGATGTCTCACTGACCAATGAACTGTGAGGGTCCACTGCAGAACCCTCACATGAAATCAATGTGGAAGGGGAACTAAGGTAATGGCAGGTGGCAATGAGCTGAGAAGACTAAAAATGAACCTTGCTGGAGGATTCCGACAGGAGAGTACCCCTACTGCCTACTGCTGAAGTGCAAGAACCCTGGATTCCAGTGGTCTGGCTACCTGCAACTATGTACAAAGATGGGCTTCAATGAATTCTATACCACGATTTGGCCGTGCTGACAGTTATTTGTACTTGTGAACAAAGGTGGAGCAAGAAATCCGTGGCTTGAGAAGTAGACTCCTGATGGGGGCAGTTATGAGACAGTCTTCCAAGTATGGGAATTATCAGAACCCCAGAAGATGAGCTATAACCACTACCTTGCTCTTGGTGAACAGCCAAGGGGGCTGCAGTGAGACCAAAGGGCAGGGCACTGACCCAGAAGTGAATGAATCCCAGATGGAAGCACAGAAACTTCCTGGAATGTCTTTTTATCTTGATGTTTAATATGTGTTCTGGAGGTCTGTTGAGCAAATCTAATTGTCCTCCAACAATAGTAGAGTGGACTCTACACTGAACATTCAGAATTTCATTTGTTTCATGTACTGATTCAAGTGACTAAGGTCCAAAATGGGCTTGAGGTCCCCATATTCTTTAGCACTAAAAGGAACCTTGAGTAAACTCTGGATCCTTGCTTGTTTGGTTTGGACCTCCTGAATGACTTGCCTGTCTAGCAGCTTTTCTATTTCTAATGCTGCTGCCTTCCACTGAGAGGGCAGCACCTTGGTAAGCTTTCTTTAGTATGGCAGTTGAGAAAGAAAGTGAATCATATAAACTCTGGTTATAATCCTCTGCACCCAAACATCTTGGGTGACGAATGTCCAAGGCCAACAGCAGTAGCAACAACAATAACACGTAGATTCCTAAACAGGACAGAAGATCCAACAGGTGCCAAGACATGAAGATACATTTTTTTTTTTTTATAACGGAAGGGGAGGTGGTACATGAAGAAGAAAAAGGCTAAAGGAGATCGATAAATGAATCTCAGTGGAGAAGAAGAATTGTGAAAAAAGGACTTGGCTGTTACCCAAGTGCTGAGCCAAGAGATCACGTTCAACGCAAATGCCCAGCAAATGAGATCTAAGGCAATTTGTACTCTAGAGGGGATTATAAGTAAAGGGAACTGCAGTAATTGGATCCAAAATCTAAGAGCGGCCAGAGTCTGATCCTAGTTGGATCTGGTAGCCCATCAATTGAGTAATGGATGGAAGAGACAACATCAGATCCAGGTGTTTAGCAGCAGCTGGATTTACCAAGGAATCACTGTTGAGTCTGATCTGGGGATAAAAAAGAAAATGTAGTGAGATCTGTCACTACATTTAATGTTAATACTAAAGATATATGATAGAGAAAAATTGGCTTATTCTAATGGCTATGCCCGAGATTAAAAATATAGTAGGAGAGAAACCACAATTTTCATATAGGAATTCTGAAACTTTAAAGCAAAAATTATGTTATAAGGATTTTAAAGAAGTAAAAGAAAGAGCTCAACGAAAAATGGGGACAAAAAATGTTATAATTGTAGTTGTTGTAGTGATATATATGATGAGACAGATAACTATGAACATCCTGTAACTAAAGAAATATTCACCTTCAATACCCCCCGTAAACTGTAATATGACCCAAGTAGTATACTTAGCTACATGTACAGTATGTACATCATTCTATGTGGGTAAGACTACTAGGAAATTGAGAGAGTGGATGGTAGAACATAAATCAGAGATTAGAAGGAAAGTAGTAACAAATGCACTGAGTACGCATATCTCTGAGAATAATAGTACAGACAAATTTAAGTTTAGGGGAATAGGTACAGTCAATATGGGAAGTAGGGGAGGTGATATGAATAATACTTTGGAGTTGAAGGAGTATGAATGGATTATTAGACTTCAGGCAGATGCCAAGCCGGGCTTGAACAATGTAGTTAGTTTAAAGGCAAAGAGAAAATGTTTAATTTAATTTAATATATATTTTTAACAATGTTGTTATGTATGTATTTGCACATTTAGGATATAGGAATATGTTTTAGATAAATTTTAGGCATTATTCTTTTAAATGCAAATTTCTTTTAAATGCAATTTTTTGTTAAATGTGATGTAATTTTAAAAGTTAATTGTTAATTCATGATGTTAGGCTGGCTGTAACATGTGATTTCAAATGGCTCCCCTATATAAATAATGAAAAAAATGTATATGTTTCTATGTACTGATGAAGGGTGGTTAACCTGAAAGCTTTGCATTAAATTTTGGTGTGGTACTTTTGTGTTTGGTATCAAGGTAGGACATTCTTGAGGATGGTGAAGCCAAAAGAAGAGAAAGATCTGGATTGTACACCCAGCTTATGAGATACAAAGGTATGCACAGTGGATCAGGTCACTGCTGCACAAATGTTGTCAATCAGTAATCTCTTAAAAAAGGTGACTGAAGTAGCCACTGTTCTGGTTGAGTGGGGTGCCTTAGGTTTGGATTCTAACTGTAAACCCAATGAAGCACAGAAAAAGGAGATGAAATCTGATAACCATCTGGAGAGAATAAGTTTTGGAACAGCTTTTCCAAGCCTGGCATTAGAGTACACAATAAAAAGTTGGTAAGATTTTCTTTGTTTGATGCAGATAGAATCGGAGTTGTTGATACACATCTAGCATGTGTAGAATGCATTCCCCTTTGTTTGAAAAATGTAGGAAAAAAACACAGAACTCTATGGAGTGATTTAAGCTAGTTGGGATGAAGGTTGAATTAGCTAAGAGAAAGACCTGATTCTTATGAAAAACTAAATGAGAGTGCCTGTAACAATGAAATTTGCCTTGTGAAGGTGGTAGTGACTAAGAAAATTATTTTCCAACTCGATAATTTAATATCTGCAGTAGCCGTAGGTTCAAAGGGAGGTTGAGTTAGGGCCTGAAGCATAACAGCAATATCCCATGGAGATACTGGATCTTTAATGGGGGCATGCAGTAGAAATGTTCCTCTAAGGAAAGTTTTTGAAATGTTTAAGGAATTCAAAGAAGCATCTCTTTGTCCAGTATGAAAGATGGAAATCACTGCCATCTGAACTTTGATGGCAGATCCTTGTTGAAAGAGTTCAGCTAAAAATTCAAGGACAGCTGAACAGCCAGAATGGGAGCAAAGAAAGGGTCCAAAACTTTGGCTTCTTCATAACAGATTTCTAGGAGCTTGTTATTATATCAACAAGTACTGGGAAGCCTGGCATCTCTGGCTATAGTCAAAATTGGAGGAACTAAAGAATTAGTTTCATGGTAGTCTGATCCAGTGGAAGCAGTCTGGACAGGTAAGAAAGATGATCTGGATATTGATCCAGCATTCATGTTGGATGTACTAGTTGAGTCCACAGAATGAGGACAATGAGGATTACTTTGCCTTTGCACTGTCTGGCTTTCTGAATGAATTTGTTCATGAGGGGAACGGGGGGGGGGGGGGCATACAAGAGCCAACTGTGGACTACAGCATCCCTTGGTGACTGACCCTGTGATGGAACCAGGCAAAGTAACTCCTACACTTGTTGCTCAGGTAGGATGCAAACAGATCGCAGCAAGGCTGGCCCCAACAGCTGAAAATTAGCATTGCTACTGTTGGATTGATGGACCACTCTTCAGGATTCTGAATAGCCTTGCTCAACTTGTCTGCTAGAACAACTGAACACCCCAGAAAGTGTGATGCTATCAGAAAATGGTGTGAAGACATCACCCACTGCCAAACCCTCATAGCTTCTCAACAGATGAGGTAAGAACAAGTTCCTCATATTTTGCTGGTGCACCATACCAGAGCCATATTGTCCGTCTGTATGACATCACACCCTTGGGGAGGGCATCCTGAAAAGTTTGCAAGACAAGCACGACCACCCGTATCTCTAACACACTGATGTTAAGATTGGCCTCTAAATCTGACCATGCACCTTGGAACATTCTCCCTTTGAAATGCCACCCCCCACCCTATAAGGGAGGCATCCATTGTCACTACTGCTGTCAGTGTGATTGGGTGAAAGGGGAACCCTTGTAATATTGACAGTGAGGTAATCCACCATGATGTGCTGTCTGCAAATTTTTATGAGACTAATTCTGACATGCAAAGGATGAAACTTCTGAGACCACTGAACTGCAAGCATCCACCGAAGGAGTCACAGGAACATCAATAAAGAAGACACCATGAGGTGTATTAGACATAGTATCGATCTCGCAAGGCGGCAGGAATGATGAAACACTTATGAGGCTGTTTGATGTAAGGAGACAACTCTGTGTTGTGGAACAGTAACAATTTAAACAATGCCATTGAGGTGGCATCTGATAAACTCTATCTGTTCTGTGGGAGAAAACTGACACTTATGAAAATTCACTGATATGCCTAGATCCTGTAAGCAGTGGAGGAGGTGGTCCAGGTGACGAACCACACGATGCCCGGATGTAGCAGTTAGGAGCCAATTGTCTAGGTAAAAGAAAATGTGTATCCCTAGTGTATGCGCCGCCACCACTGCCATTATCTTAGTGAACACCTTGGGGGCTATGGTGAGGCTGCAAGGCAGGACTTGAATTGAAAATGATCGGCTCCATGACAGCAACAGAGAAATCACCTGGACTGCTTCTGTACCTTCATGTGATAGTAGATATCGTGGAGATCTACGGAGCCAATCCAATCATGCCTCCTCAAAGAGTTAGTATGGAGTGAAATGTGACCGTCTGGAATTCTGTCTGTTTTACAAACTGGTTAAGGTAACTGAGATACAAGATTAGTCTTAGGTCCCTCGTTTTCTCTGGAACTAACAAGATCCTTGAGTAGACTCCGGATCTTAGTTGGTCATTAGGGAGCTGTTGGTTGAAATTTTTCTAGCAGCTTGGAAATTTTCAGTGTTACTGGTTCCCAGTGACTGGGTGGAACATCGGGAGTCACCTTTTTCTTTATAACTGGACAAGAAAAGGGAATGTAATAACCTCTGGAAATTATGTTTTGCACTCACTTGTCTCTTGCTAATTTTAGCCAGGCTTGGGGTTGAAGGGATAAGTGTCCTCCAACTGCAGCAGTCAGGCAAAACCTTCAGGGGCAGTGATAGGGCCTCTATGTAAAGGGAATGCAGAATAGAGAACCTGATTGTGCATCCCGTCTCTGCCTCTTGGGTGATATCCATTACCTTTACCTCTGCCACATGGAGGTCTATCGCAAGGAGAATCCTGGTAAGAGCTCTGTGACTTGTGAAACCATATCTTTTTTTCCTGCCCTCTGGTTTCTGGAATACGACCCTTGAGGGGCAGACAAACAAATGTCTACTGCAGAGAGTCTTACCATTCTGGTCAATGTATCGTTAAATTTGGGCCCCAAAACAGTGCAATAATCATAGGGGGCTTTGATGAAAGACGTCAAAGCCTACCATAAAATCAAAAAGAGGCATCCAGGATTGACTTTTAACTCTTAAACCTGTGCTTGCCACTCTGGCTAAGCCATAACAGATGTCGGGGAGTAGTCTATGTGCTTTCACTTCCATGTCTGTTTCTTGTGAACTGATTCTGTTGGGGAGACAGAAGGTTCAGAATTAGACTGGGAGCTGACAAAGCAAGTAGTGCCAGAAGTTTGTGGTGTTGACTGTCCCTGTTTGGCAGGATGACTGGAAAATGGAGACACATGACCTAGTTGGGGTATGGGTGGAACTGAGATCTGAGAAAGTGACTTCTATTTTTGTAAGCCCAAAACCCTTTCAACTGCCTTGAAAGTCCAAGAAACCACTAGAGCAGAGGATCCCTCCAGACACGAGGAACAGACAGAAACTCTAACTCCTGGCATCTCCAGCCCCAAAGTAGACCACAGACCTGACTGTCCAGTGCCGAGGCTCCTACGGGAAGAGAAGGGTCTGAATATTTTGCGGCCAAATTCTCCCCCATAGGTCGGCACTGACACTACAGCTCCAAGTTCCCTCCTGCTCTTAGGGCATTGGAGATGAGAAGGATAGGGAAACTGTTGGTGAAGTCAAAGGAACCTTTGGTGCCGAAGGATGCACTTTGAGATGGGTTGGATCCAGGATTGTCAGAGCCAGAGGACAGACCACACAGGCAAAAGGAGTGGAGGGGCAGAATGGCCAATGGTCAGTACGTTCCCTGTGGATTGCACTGACAAAAACCTTAACTGAATCTGCATCCTCAGACATTTTCTCATCATCTTGTTGATGTTGTACTCTGTCCAGCTCCAAGATGATACAGTAGATGAAGCAAATGAAGGGGACCAGGAATACCTTTTCTCTAGTAAGATAGAGTACAATCTGGGGCTCACCGGTTCTGGGGAAAACTAGGGCGAAGGGGAGGGAAGTTGAAACAGAGAGGCTGTTGGTTCCGATTACCTAACAAACTTTGGTGAGGGTCTAACTGGAACTGATGGATATGAGGACCACTTAGAAACAGGAGGAGATTTGTCTTTTTCCTTAAGTTTGGCCTTTTCTTTAACCTTAACCTTTTCTGGTGTCTTGTCTGAAGAGCAAGCCTTGTCTAGTTTCTTAGCAGGGGAGGCAGAAGAAGGTGGTCCAGAAGTATTAGTCACTGTCTGTGGAGGGAGAAGTCCTTTCACCATCAATTTGTCATGGTGACCATGTAAGGGTCTAGCACTAAAGGAAGCACACACAGTGTTGTGTGCGCCCAAATGGGCAGCACCCAGGCAATAAACACAAAGTTTGAGGATCTTGAGGGGGCAATCTGTGCCTACATTTCGAACATTTCTTAAAGGCCTGAAGTTCAACCATGATGAAACCTGGAGGTTAGATAGAGAAAACACTAGGCAGAAAATACTACAATGGGTTATCAAAGATAACAGCATGCTAAATTCTAAGCTCTGTAAACAGTAATAACCACTGTAAGCAAACACTATTTAGAGGAAAAACAAACCACACTACTAATAACAATAATCCTAAACTGTTATTAACACACTATGCTATAACTATAAAGAAAACTATAAAGATAAAACTAAATCTGAAGGGAGACTAATCTCCCGACAGAGGAGAAAAAATTGTTTAAGTATTAAGCTATATAAAACTATACAACTTGAATAGAAATTCTAAAGTATTTTAATGCACAAGGGATACAAGTCTTCAAAAACATGGCTGGAAACTTAAGGTGGCAATCGTGATCTGAGAGACCTGGGAGCACAGACTGACAGCAACCTTACCTTTGACCTCCATGTTTCCACAGTGGTAAGAAGCGCATTTGATACTGCTCATCTCATAAGGGCATTGCCTCTAGAAAAAAATAAGTTATAACCTCTTTGTCCTCTTCCCTTATCAGGCCAATAATCGAGTACAATCCCTATTTTGGTATGTACCTTTCTAAGCACCTGCAGGAATTGGAAAAACCACAAAGGTTCCTCACAAGGAAAATTCAAGGTCTTCATCTGTCTTATGGGGATCATCTAAAATCACTGTCACATTATTCTGTTCATACAGACTACTAAGAAGTGATCTCTGCCTGGCATATAAGGCAATCTCTGACCCTGCATTACTGGAAATTATTAATATCCAAAAGTCAAATGGTACACAGGTTACTTGCTCTAAAGACCTTAAGCTGGTATGTGACATTAACAAAACCTGCTGGAGGGACAGATTTATCTCCCAGAGGTTACCATACCTTTGGAACAGACTCCCAATTCATGTCAAGCAGATCACCTAATTGGCCCTCTTCAAATGCAATCTGGATGCTTGGATGGGTGACAATAAATTCACCCTGGGGGTCCACCTGTGTCCCTCTTGGACAGGGGCAATATGTGCTGATCGTGGAAATAAGGGTAAGAACTTGGCTAGGCTTGTAAGGGCCCTCGAGCCATTAGCCTAGTAACCTCCTATGATCCTATGAGGTACTGGTGTGCAGTGCAGGGAATTATGGGTAGGGGAGAAGGCAGAACCCTGGAGCAGAGGAACCTTTGAATTTGGTGCCAAGGTTGGATTCCATCAGATCCAACATTGCATATGTTTAATCTGATGAAAACAGACAATATTGGATCAGAAGTTATCCTCTCACCATCATTTTGCTGTTCAATGTCCTGAACATCTCCAGACAATAAAGAATTAATTTTTCTCTTACAAGTAACACCAGAACAAGTAGGGTCAAGAGCTTGAGCTAAGCCCAATAAACCACTCCTGTCCAAAGTAACTGGAAATGGCTGAAGACTAATGTCCTTTGCTTACTGTTGCCACAAATTTCTAATGAAGCAGTCCTACTTTTGACAGCCAAAATCCTAAACTTTCATACAAAACCAACAGTAGTTCTCCCTTACCTTCTTACAAAACCAACAACAGTAGGTCTCCATTGCCCACCAAAGGCATTCCAATAGCCACAGAGAACACAAATAACCCTCAGTCCTTGGTTGCTGCAGAAACTACATCAGAGGCAACCAAGGAAAGAGACAAATGGTCTGAGAACCAGAAATAGCAAAAACAGTCACTCATTAATAGTGAGGCAGTTTAGTGGCCTACTAAAGGGGCAAAGGCTGCTTGGAATTTTTGTTTAGTGGCTACAAGATGGAGGAACTGAAGAACCAGTGCATTTGCTCGATGGCAAAACAGAAAAAGATGCCTGAATCCTGGGGAAATCTGGCAGCAACACAATGTCAAACAGGTACCTAAAAAAAACAATTTTATAATGCAAAAACAGACAGAAAAGCACTTTAAACATTTACTCCAGCCCCAAAATGTAACCTTTTGATAGGAAAAACTAGTTTTAACTTACTTTTCACAACACTTTTTTAAAGTTAAAAAAAAATGCTCTTAGTAAATAAAGAGTTAATAAAAGTCATACAACAGTCTATTAAAAAGCATTTTCCTAGCTTAAAGATAATACCTTTACAGAAAAAGTTAGCTTTTCTGTCAAATAATAAGATTTGGAATTTTTTTTGCTTTTTTTTTTAAATCCAAAGGAAACTTATCTGCCCAGCAATGGATAAGTGTGAGCCAACCCTCAATTCTTGAAAACAAGCAAGAAGAATGTTCTTTGGCAGCAGGAAAGCTCTGAAGGGCTTGGTGCCCAAACCACACACCCTTTTTTTCAGCTCTGCTTGAGCTGGTTAATGGTTTGGATATATGGGAAGTGCCAAAAACTTTGCAAGAGGGCCGGCTGTTATACCCTTAGCAGTATACAACTCGTACAGCTAAGGCTAGTGCAGCAGTGATCACATGAGGAACATAAAATCATGACTACAAAATATTCATACAAGACAAATTGCTCTACATGAAGCTTGGCTCTTCAGGTCCTTATCCTCAAGAATTACAGCCATCACAAATCCTCCACAAAGATGCCAACGTTTGTCCTCTCCATCACCTGACTGAATAAATTGTTCCACACCCTAATTATCACAATTCTACCTAATTTCCACACCTTTACTTTTACTCTATTATTCCAAGGGGAAATTCTCAGTTTGTTACTTCTGCATTTCTGTCACCATTTCTGGACTGTCCACTACTATTACCTTTGATTTTTCCTCTTCTGTCAGTTTAGGCAGGTTAATACCCTCCGAAAAGTCCCTTGATAGCAGGTCAGTGTCAACATTCATGTCTATCTCCTTATACAAATTTTCACAGAATTCTTTAAACTTATCTAAAATTCTCACATGGCTCCTACTTTTATTTTTTGTATTAGGGTCACTAAATTTTCTAGCTAATCGTTCCGCCTTCTACTTTATTAATTCTGGGTCAAAAGCTTCTGTGCCATGGCCAAATTCTCAGAACATGTTTGTCAATACCTTCCTGGACTTGCTAATACTTATCTGTTATTTCTGCT
Organism: Protopterus annectens; assembly: GCF_019279795.1. Taxonomy (NCBI): domain Eukaryota; kingdom Metazoa; phylum Chordata; order Ceratodontiformes; family Protopteridae; genus Protopterus; species Protopterus annectens. Next base: position 403,071,507 of record NC_056747.1, read on the forward strand.
AAGCACTGAGAACTCAAGTCCATAACCCTTACTCAACTTAACTAATCTACTCTGCAGAATTCTAACCTTTCTCATAGCTTTTTATTAACTCTTGTTACCAATTTTCCACAACTACTTCTGCTTTTTCAGACATTCTATTCCTTTTTTTCCCCGTATTTTCATTGATATAAGGTAACAAACATAGTATAATAAGTAGAATTAACACCACTTCAGAAAAAGAAGATATTATACATTTATTGGTAGTACAGTAGGAAGTAAAACAATCAAACAATACTATTTACACTATATACATAGATGCTTTCAATACTCAAGAGAGAAATTGTCATGGTTCAGTGATAGTTATTGTGATTAGAAATATACATTATAAAAAGGAGGGAGAAGAAGAATAAAAAGTTTTGTGGGCTATAGATATAGGTTAATATGGAACCTTTTATATGTAGTTAATTTTACTACACTGTAATGAGCTAGGCCAGAATAATATTAAAGATTTGTTCCCAATTCAATTTTTTTGGGCTAAGAGATGCTTGGTTGCCATTAATCTAAAATTCTCCCAGGAGATGTTAGTTAGGTTAAGCCAATTGGTTGCTATATTGAGTTTAATTAGGAGAAAAAGATTAATCATAGTAATTGCTTGAGTTTTGGAGATATTATTTGGTAGGATATGTAGGAGAGTAAATTCCCAGGTGAGTGTGGATGATTGATAGCCCATTTTTTGTAACTGAAATTTAAGGGAGTTCCAAAGTTTAAATACACACTTGCAGCTCCAGAATAGATGGAGTATATCGGCCGATAGAATTTTGCAATGTGGACAAAGAGGGGCTTTCATAGAGTTAAATGTATGTAAAGTAACGGGAGTGAAATATGCATTGTTATAAATCATGAGTTGGGTAAATGCCAGTTTTTAAGGGGTATGGAATTATTTGTTAAATTAATTGCTTGAATTAGTTGAAGGTTATCAATGGATGGATTATTTTTTTTCCAAAAGTCTGAAACAAGTATGTCTTTTTGGAATTTAATGTCTTTGATTAATTTATATGAATTAGTGACATATTTTTTAGTTGAAAGGATGGTCTTCCATAGGGAATTACAAGTTAAAAAATAGTTGTTGGTTATGTTGCAGTTTTGTATATAGCTGGAACATAATTCTTTAATTTGCCTTAGAATTACTAGATAGGATTTGGGAAGGTTCAATTGTTTCCTCATTTCTTGTACAGAATCATTTAGAAGTGGGTATATATCTTGAATGGTTATATTAATTAATCTAGGAAAAAGATTCAGGTTTAGGGTCTGATTGTTTATTTTAAGGTTGGGATTTTTGTGCAAAGGTTGTATCATCATAACTTGCATAAGATTTAAATGGTTAAAGAGTTTTTGAGTTAGCAAGATAGAGTGTTTAAGGGGTTCAATTATACTGCAAGGTTTCATTAAGGTGGTGTTTAGAAAGGGTAGGGCTTTGGGGTTAATATCCAAGCTTTTTATGTGTTTTTGGTATATTATTATCCATGTCGGGGGCCAGTCTTTATTCTTTGGGTTGTATTCAGCTATACACAGAATTCTACTAGCATTTGTGCTTAGGTAATAAGTCTCGAAGTTGGGAAGGTCTAAGCCTCCTTTACTTTTTGGGATTGAAAGTTTAGTATATGAGATTCTGGATTTTTTGGATCCCATATAAATTTAGCGAGCAAAGTGTGAATTTGTCTAAAAAATGTATTAGGTATGTTTAATTGAGTATTCGTGAATATATAAAGTAATCTGGGTAATGCATTCATTTTAATTACTGAGACTTTTTGCCAGGAAAGGTAGTTTTAGATTTTTCCATCCATTAAGGTCTAAAATGATATTCTGCCATTTTTGAGTTATATTATTTGAGTAGAAATGTTGTTTGTTGAAAAAATAATACCTAAATAGTTGATTACCTCTTTTGTTTTTATTTTTCCTATTGGGGTAAAAACGAGAATGGTTTAGGGGTTTTTAAAGGAAATATGCTCATTGTTTTTAAGATTTAATTTGTAATTTGATATTTTTGAGAAGTGTTCTATAGCAGATATTTTGTCTACATCTGAGATTGGTGTAGTACAATAGATGTTTAAATCATCTGCAAAGGCTGAGAGGAAGATTTTTGGTGTTATATATTATTGGAGGGTTATGGTAAAGATTTTGTTTAATATTTAGGAAGAGTGGTTCAAGATATAAGTTAAAGAGTATAGGAGATAGAGGGCATTCTTGCCGAGTTCCATTTTTAATTGAAATTCTCTATGACCAAGTTTTGTTAATGTATAGAGATGTATAGGGCTTATTGTATAGAATTTGCAGGATCTGGATGAATTTTTGCGGAAAATTGAAGTAAGGCAATGTTTGAAGTAAAAATTCTATATTTACTCTATCAAAGGCTTTATGAGCATCGATAATTAGAGCGTATACATTTAGGTTAGAGTGTTTAGCGAGGGAGATTAAAGTATTGAGAGTTAGTGTGTTATCTCTCATTTGTCTGAGTGTTGTAAAACCAGATTGTTCGGGGGAAATAATTTTATCTATTAAGTTTTTCAATCTGTTGACAAGTATGGATGTTAGTATTTTAGTGTCAATGTTTAATAGTGAGATAGGTCTATAACTATCTGGGTTTTTTGGGTCAGCTTGTTCTTTGAGTATAAAAAATAGTTTTAGATGCATTAAAGTGCAGGTCATTCATTTTATTATGTATTATATAGTTGAATATATGGGATAGAATTTGAGTTAAGATAGGGAAGAAGGTTTTACAGAATTCAGCTGTGAGACCGTCTGGGCCTGGAGCTTTATGTGATTTCATTTGTTGAACTGTTGCGGTTATTTCATTGGTAGATATAGGTTCAATTAACTTTTCCTGTTGTTTTGAATCTAATTTCGGGAAATCGAGTCTTTGAAGGAAATTAGTTCTTTCTTCTTTTGGGGCTATTGATATTTGGTCTCCATAGGTCAGTGAATATATTCGTTCGAAGATTTTATTAATATCTTCAATATTCGTGTAATGTTTGTTTTCGTAAAGTATTTCTGATATTTGACAGGGAGAATTAGTTTGGGTTATAATTCTGACCAGTGCTCGAGATGGTATTTGCACTTCGTTAGAATAGTTAGCTAGGGTTTTTGTTTCGTAGAAGGATAACTTGCTGTTATGTAATAAGTATAGGTCTTTTTGAAGTTTCAGGATTTCGGTTTGAGTTTTATAATTTGTTAATAGGTCATTCTCAAGTTTTTGAATTTTGGATTCTAGTTCTTGTTTTTCCTTAAGCTGGATTTTTTTATAGTAGGTTGCTTTTTTAATAAGTATCCCCCTAATTTACGCTTTTGTCGCCGCCCACTCAATATCCAAAGGTAATTGAGAGTTAAGGATGTTAGACAGGGATGATTTGAGTAAGGTTTGAATATCATTTATTATATCCTTTTTGGTTAAAAGGTTGGGATTCAGAGACCAAATGTATCCTTTTTCCATTGTGCTATTCCTTGTAATTCCATTGAGGTTTAAAGTACTTTTGGAGTGGTCCGAGAGGTATCTAGTGTGGATGGTCATTTTCGGGGCAAATTGGATAAATGCGTCTGAAATAAGAAAATAGTCTATTTTTGACCACATTTTGTGGCATTGGGAGTAAAATGTGAATCTGTTGGATTTATTTATACTATCTCCAGTTAGAAGGGTCATATAATTTGTAATCTTGAATAAGTTATCCTAGTGCTAGGTGAGCTTGTTTGTTATATACTGAGTTTGAACTTGTTTTGTCTAGTTCAGGATTTAGGTATGTTTTCCAGTCTCCACCTAGAATCATGTAATAATCTTGGAATTTATTTAAAATAGTGTATAAGGAGGCAAAGAAAATATGTTGGTTTCTACAAGGGGCGTAAATATTAAGGATGAGCAGAGGGGTTTATGAAGATTTGGAGTTAGAATAGTTACACAGCACCATCTGCCCTCTTTGTCCAATTTTGTTTATAAAATTTTGTCTTGGAACTGTTTTTTAATAATTATAGCTACCCCAGCACTATTCAATTTACCTTCAGAAGCTATGATATCCCTTATCCATTTTTTCTCCTTAATTTCTGACCATTGTTCCAGTGATAAGTGTGTTTCCTGTGCCAATATTAAGTTCGATTTCGTTTTTAGGATAAGGTGTAAAACAAGTTTTCTTTTCTTCTTATTCTGGAGCTCTTTGATATTCCATGAATCAAATTCCCACATTTATGTAATTGGGTTGTTTATGAAATAAGTCTAGAGTGGTTGTTTGTGATGATGATTTCTGTTTACGTATTGTTAAAATTAAATTAAGAAAGCATCCTTTTACTCCTGTCCCCACCCAGTGCCTAACCACTACCCCCTTGGACCAGGAATAATGCAGGAAGTAAGTCATTAGTTTTATAGATTTGTAGTACAGCATAATAATTATAAGTTGGATTGTCATATTTAAGTAGAAAATGTGAACTAGTATCCCTGCAAAGATTTTCTCTACATAGACCAAGCTTAACAAGCTAATTCCCTAAGAAGCACCACTAAAATATCCCTAAAACTTCTCAACATATTTACATGTATCTGCTAGAGTGATTAAAGTATACCATTTATATGATTGGCAATAAATGAGAGATGTAATTTGGGAGGGTCTTCGTAAAACTGTTATAAGTAAAGGTCCACTGAAACAGGGCTTTTAGTATGAATAGATTTATAAGGGTTAATATGGTATAGTAATAAACTAGGAAATATTGGTAGAAACTGTTAAGTATATCCTTTCATTATTTTAATACTAAGAGCTAAGATTATTTTATATATTCTCCTTTGTATTCTGTCCCTCTCCACTTCCTTTCTATTAACATTACTTCCTTTCCCTTTATGCCATGCATAAGACTGTAAGTCCAAAGTAATTTGTCTGTTATCTGTGAAGCTCAGCCGAGCTATACTGTTTGGGGAGTTCAGCTTACAGGTATAGGAAATATATCACTATATTGTACATATGAGCAATAAATACAATTATATCATATGTCGCAGATTGTTTCTAGTATATGTTATATAATAAGACAAGCTTCTTTTCATATTACTACTACCCCATGGTTTAATGCAGTTTTTAATACAGCACTATATTACTGCTTCTCCATGAGTTTTAATAATGTGTCCCACTCCAACATTATTGGAAGTTCCCTACTCCAAGCAATTTACATTAGTATATGTATATTACATTTTATTGTAGACATTATGACAGGATGTGTTTTGTGTGTAAACTGTTTTAGATGAGTTGTGATGACTTTTAAAAGCCTTTGATGCTTTTTAACCACCAGCTATGATAAAATTGGCGGATGGTAAATATGCTTTTAGACAAAGGGATGATGCAAAAATTAGGACTATATTATATGCAGTCTCAAAAGCTTGCACTAGGAAAGGTGAAAAAATTAGCACAGCTTAAACAGAATACATTAAAAAAACCCAGTAAAAAGCAGTATTTCCTTTTTTTTTTAAAGAAATCATCATAAAAATGATTTTTGCACACAGAAAATAGAACAAAAAAGGGCACATTGCATTTCATACCTTATGAGGTAGTTCCAAAAACTCAGTAATATTACACTTAAAATTGCCTGGTAACATATATTTAACACAATTTCACTTCAGTATTGCTTGGTATAGCATTTTTCTGTTCCTGGATAAGATTCTAACTGCCTATTTTATGTTATGACTTCTCGAGTTTAACATCTGTTTGATTTCTTGATGGATGGGGCAGTAGCAAAACATTGCTTAATGAATAATAACGAGCTCATGCACATATTATTTATTTGGAGGTATGCTTTGCACTGGGAAGTCAAAAGCTAATCCACTGCCATTTTTTATTGTAAAAGTCTGACTGTGGTATAACAAGGGCATGATGAAAGTTATTTTAATATGCTCTTGGTTGTTCCTCTCAGTCATAAACTGGAATGAAAAATGTTTTTGTACAGCTCAGTTAATGTCAGTTCCTGTTTTTCACTAGGGCTTCTTACAATTCATGTAAAAGTAATGTAACTGACCTTTCATGTTGTTGCTTTATTGCCATATTTTTCTTTTGACTCATGTTAAGAACCACTCAATTGTATGTTAAACTTCTGACAGTATATTTGAAAGCAATTTAACTTATTTTCTCAAGAGTATATTTGCTGCATAATGCTTCCTCATCACCATTTTCAAAGGCTCTATCCCCTTCTCTAGAATCTAACATTGTAAAACAAGAATAACTAAGCTAGGCACAGGTAAAATCAGAAGTATTTGCTAGCACTTCTCAAAATTCTTATGAACAAAATCTAAACTGACTATTTTGTTAATACTGACAGTAAAATTTATCGTGATTCCCTGCTACCAATTTGTTCCCATTTTAAGTATATATACTGAGTCTTATATGTTGTGTGCACTTCCGAAAAGTCATATGAAAGCATGGTGCCCTTTTATTAAGAAAATTTGTGGGCATTGCTTTCCTGTGATCATTTTGGGACATAAATTTTTAAACAATTAATACTTTGTACAGTTCTTGTGCAAGACTGCACTTTATATTGAAGGATGGTTGTTTATCCGTAGTATCCTTTCCAGGGTAATGTACGCTTCCTCCCTTGTTATTGAGAGTTATTTTCCACCTAGTGTGAGAAATGATAGTAGTTGCAAGAACTTCGGACTGTCTTTTTCTGCACCACAGGGTGTATGAACAATTCTTAAAACTCACTTTTTAAGCATTGACTCTTCTCCTCGTTGTCATGATATGACAAGGAATTGCAATTTTAATGTTAAATGTGGCTTCTTGATCTTCATGTTTAAAACTAGCTTTTAGGGCAAGTAATGCAGTGACCTCCTTTATAAATGAAATTATAGCCATAGTTTACACATTTTCTTTTTGTTAGAACTGTGGATTACCGCAGTTTGTGATTTCTGCGATCAGGAAACATCTCGCCGCTCGATCCACGAGTAATGGAGCGTTCCATCAGCTTGGATAAGCGTAGGGGGACCATTAAGCCAGCTGGATGTCCCAGAAGTGCCACATTTTTAAAAAACCTGATGTAGAGCATGACAACATATTTTAGTTCCTGTTGTGGGAAAGAGTAAAACCGGAAGTGGGTCTAAGTTTCCTCGGATGGCCTCGTGGCTTCTAATATGAGGCATTAGTACTACTAGTGTGTTAGAGGCCTGCAAACGACCAGCAATACAATAGGATGCAAAAAAAAAAAAAAAAAAAAAAAAAAAAAAAAAAAAAAAAAAAAAAGGAAAGAAAACAGTTCCTGAGGGCCGAGAAGTGATCAATCGTTTTACCAGTATTCAGACATCATTCCGGTAAGTATATTTAGCGATCCAATGTTGGTAATTTTTTTAAAAACAGCAAGAAAAATTTCTTTGGCTTCCTTTTGGTTAGCGATTGTGTACTTAGTGTCTTCTGAGTAGAAAATTAAGGTGTTAGGGTATTTCAATTGGAATTTTATTTTTCTTTCGATCAGGAACTTACAGTAAGGTGAAAGGAGCTGTCTTTCTTGTCTTATTTGTAGGGGAAGATCTTGTGCCAGTGAAATTGTATTACTGTTCCAGTTAATAGAACCACCACTTTTTTTTGCAGTCATCAGGATTTTGTTAACATCTTGAAAGTTTAATAATTTTGCATAGACAGGTCTTGGTTTGTATGTACCTTGGTTTTCTCTTAGTGCTCTGTGTGCTCTTTCTACTATTTGTTTTGCTATTCCAGGTTCTTTGAGCAGTATGCTGAAAATTTGTATGATAGAAGGAATTAATTCATTGTGATTTACAGATTCTGGGATGCCTCTTATGATAATATTATTCCTTCTGGATGTTGCTTCGAGGTCTGTGATCTTTTCTTGGATGTTTTGAATTTCTTTTTCACGAGAGTCAGATATTCTGGTTAGAGTTATTTTCTCCTCATTTTCCATAATTTTGGTTTCGGATTTATCCAACCTGTCCATTATTTGGTTAAAGATACTTCCAAATGCTTGTAGTTGTACAGTTAATTCTTTTATTACTTCTTGGATGGGAAGTAAGGCTGTTTTAATATCCTCCAGATTGGCTGGTTGATCAGGTTTACTTTTGTTTCCAGTTTTAGATGGATCTGGTTGTTTTAATATCTTCTGTCTTTTTGAATTCAGATCTTTTTCAGGAGATAGTAGATCCCAGAGTTTAGTCTTAGATGTAGTAGTGTCCATGTTTTTATCTTCTTTCGACATCCTGTAGTGATAACTGCCTTCAGTTTAGAGTGTAATTATTCAGTATGCAAAACAGCAGGAGCACACGGCTTAAATTAATCTCTCTGTATCCTTGTCAATCTTGATTGCTTATAGACTGGACCTCTTGGTAACTTTATTTCGGAGTAGATTAGAGTTGATATTTCAAGAAATGTTGTTGAAATTTGTTCTGGATAATCTTCTGGGTTGATTTTATTCCAGACATTTAGAGGAGCTAAGGATTAGCAGTGCTTAGAGAACAGTGGCCATCTTTGAATGATCCCAGACATTCTATTCCTGTATTCCCTCGACAGGTCCTCAGAGGCCCTCTACTAAGTTTCCTTTGTTTTGTTATTCACTTTCTAGCAACTGAACCAAGTTTTTCTCAATTCACTTTACAAAAGCATTTTTCCCCAGTAGATGGATAAGAAACTGTTAGTATGGATCCCTCTTCCTAAACTCCTGTCTTTCCGGCTTAATATCAATAGCAGCATGATCTGACACTGCATCAGGATGTGCCTCCATCTCCTTTAACAGATACGCATGTTCACATGATACATAAACCCTATCCAGCCTGGCCCAAATACTGTATTTTGGCAAAGAATACATAAAACTAAAAATAAAATACTAAAGATTTTACTCAGTAGTAAAACACCCACCCCCAGGACTTCCACCCCATCCTAAATACAAAAAAACTTCATGCGTGTCATTAAGAATCTATCTACTCATAAGAGCCTCTGCCTCATGAACTCTGGTATCTCTGATGCTTAAAAATTGTCAAATTCCCTGCCATACATACTAGGTCCTGATGCAAGTTTTATCAATCCCCACATTAATCTCTTTAGTTTCCTTAAATCTATTATGAGTAGTATATAAAAACAAGCAAAAGTAACCATCTGATCTAACCAGAATCCCCTAATCAGCACACAACTTCCTCACTTACCTATTTTGCTCTACTAAGCAACCAATAGAGCCCCCTTGGTATTAAAATGACCACATCCATTTTCTTCACACATTGGTAACTTGAACAGAACTCCGGTAACTTGAACAGAACTCCCTCCTTAGTGTCTAACCTAATGAACTTGTGTTTCTGATTTTTGAGATGGTTTTCTGGCAACATTATCACATGTAGGTTATAGTTTCTAATATACGTTAGGACCCTATTGCTTTTTATAGGACTTGTGAAGCCATTAACATTCCATGTTACAAGTCTAATGGATACTATACAAGCAACACACCTTCTGCACATATTGTCTTTAGATAATACCACTTGTTTTACAAAGCATCATCGGTTTGAGCACAAATCCAACCAGAGGCAGACAGGGTTTCACATGCTGCATCTTAGCCCAGACTATAACACCGCATCTTCAAAAAAAAGAATTTAACATTCTGATGAGTGTTCCTTTTCGCAGAGTCAAAAACAAAAGCTTAATGAAAATTTGTAAGTAACCTGGAACCCACAAACTATTTACGCAAGATACATTTCTGCTTCAAAGACTTGAGATATTGCTCCATTTTGACTCTCTACAAAGCTAGTAAAACTTCTGAAATATGTTGTACCTCATGCTTAGCAATGTGTGAAAGTACCTGGTGTTTATAGTAAGTTACTAGGGCCCCTACAAGCCTAGCCAAGTTCAACCCTTGTTCCCTTAAGGGTCTAGAGATATGGTCTATTTTATAAGCAGATCTAAATCAGCACCAACTGCCACTATCCAAGAGGGTCACCTCTGGGGGTGAAGTTGTGGTTTCCCATCCAATCATCCAAGTTACACTTAAAAAGGGTTAAAGAGGGGCTCTGTTTAACCTGTATTGAAAGTTTATTCCAGAGGAGAGGCAAACCCTGGGAGACATCTCTCTCTCCCCATCAAGTCCTGTTGATGTCACATGCTAGGTTAAGGTCCCTAGAGCAAGTGAATCGTGTACCCTTTGACTTACGAATGTGCAGCATTCCCATTAAGGCAAGATCAGAGTTTGCTCTGTATGCAAGGCACAGGTTGCCTATGAGTAGTCTATACGATACAGAGTATAATGGTAGTGATTTCAATCTGTTCTGGCAAGACATGCTCAAGACCCTGAATTTTCTTTTAGAGGAACCTTTGAGGTCTCTCTAGTTGTTGCAGGTGCATGTTTTGGTATATACCAGAAGACGCATTGTACTCTATTATGGCCTAATGAGGGATGAGTACAGGGGGGTTATAACCTCTTTTGTTCTGGAGGCGGATGTCCACCAGGCAAACTTGTTTTTTCTTGAGGGTCATGCTTTGGTCCTATCAGAAATGGTTGAGCCAATACAACTGTATAGATGTTTATACAATGCATTGGTGTATAGCATCAAAGCTCCTGTACCCACTATTAAAGCCTTCTCATAAGAGGCTGTAGTTAGCTTTGGAGAAGTTTTTTTAGCCTAATTTTTCCTGTTTTTTTTTTGGGGGGGGGGTCCTGATGCTATTATTACTTTGAAAGAGACTGATTTAAGACCAGACATCACCAGGGACAGCCACACACTTGTACTGGTACACCGTTCTACCCTGCTGGTGAGTACCAAATCTAGAATGTTTGGGCACCTTGTAGGGGTGCCAACTATCTGCTCCAAGGCAATTGATTTAACGAAGTCCAAGAACCTTTAGGCAAATGTGTGTTCACGTATAATTTACCCAATCTATGGACAGGTAGTTAAAGTCACCCATAACCAGGGAATTTGGCTATATTTTGAGCAACTCAAATAGATCCAAGTAGGCAGAGTGAATATCAGGGCTCATGGAGGGGGATCTATAGCTAATGATAACTTGGAGTGGGGTCTTTCCTATACTTATTTGCAAATGGAGCAACTCTAGGGAATCATTCTGTTTAACCAATCTGGAGGTGTATTTTTCTTTGATGAATATTGATACTCCTCGTCCTTTAGTTTTCACACTTTCATTTTGTGGTCTGCACATGTGGAAGGCATTATATCCCGGTATGGCTGGAGTGGTTTCCAGGGCGTTGAACCAGGTCTCTGTGACTGCACTGATGTCCACATCTTCCAAGGTGAGGAGTTCTTCCAATAAGTGCAGTTTCAGATTTAGACTCCTAGCATTCAGCCGCATAGCCTTAAGGTTGTCTTTTGAGGATATTTTTATGTCGGGAATTTTGTTTTTGTGACTCTGTCTAAAAAAGGCACTATGTGGGAGGCAAGAACCTTAGCCAGTAGTTGAAAGCCCTGAGGTAACAGGTGGAGACCATCCCTAGCAAAGCAGTTTATACTACTGTAAGCTAAAAGTGGGACTCCGTCCACCCCTAGCACAGAAGCTTTTCAATGAAAGCCTATAAGAATGCATTCACTCTTTGCCATAGTTTCACTTTCTCTGAAATAACTCGTCAGTCCTACAGGCAAAGTACAGTTTTGTACCTACCATAAATGTAGATGTTCGAGTGCTCATACAGCTGCAGTCATAACAGATGGGTTATCCTGCCATCAGGCGGGTCCTCGGTCGGCCGAATTCCAAAGTCTAGGTCCGGCGTCGGTTGTCGTCGCTTCTTCCCTGACGTCAGTGCGGCAGGGGTATAAAAGAGCCAGCCGACGCCATCTTCTTCAGTTTTTCTTGCCCCAGATGTCAGGTGCCCCCAGAAGGAAGGCAAAACATAAACTCATGTAATCATGCAATATAGAATAATCAAAAAACAGTAGTTGCAAGCAAATACACCATAAAAGAATACCCCAAATAGGTTGTATGAGAAGGTGTTTGTCATAAGGGGGGATGGAGGGAGGGAAACCTGGACTGCAGCTGTATGAGCACTCGAACATCTACATTTATGGTAGGTACAAAACTGTACTATGTTCATCATGCATACAGCTGCAGTCATAACAGATGGGTAGAATCCCAAAGCTAAGTAGGGGTGGCAGGCACTAAGTGGAACTAGGAGAGGCAAGGATGCCCTGCAAGACCGCTGTGGCAAATCCTGCTCTAGATTTTGAGTAAAGTGGAAGGTGATAGTGTTTGGAGAAAGTGTGCACTGAACTCCAAATGGCTGCTTCCAAAATGTCCTTGGTAGGAACCCCCCTGAGGAAAGCTGCAGAGGTAGCTGTGGCCCTTGTGGAATGGGACCTGATGCTAGATGGTACAGCTTTTCCATGAAATGAGTAACAAAAGAGTATGCAGTGGGCTATCCATTTTAAGATTGTCTGTTTGGAGATAGCCTTTCCTTGAGCACCTGTAGCATAGGACACAAAGAGTTGCTCGGATTTCCTGAATGGCTTTGTCCTGTCCAAATAATAATGTAGTTGTCTGTGAATGTCCAAGGAATGCAGTAGCCTTTCCCCTTTGTTTTGTGGGTTAGGGTAAAAGGTAGGTAAGTGGATAGTCTGATTCAAGGCTACACTTGATACTACCTTTGGCATAAAGGTAGGGTTGGTTCGTAAAGAAACCCTGTCCTGATGGAAAATGATAAAAGGTTGCACAGCCATGAGGGCCTGTAGTTCCAAAACCCTGCGTGCTGAGGTGATGGCCAGAAGGAAGGCTGTTTTCCATGACAAATATTGTAGTTCTGTTGAAGCAGCTGGCTCAAATGGAGGAAGGGTAAGTTTTTCCAATATGAAGTTGAGGTCCCAAGCAGGGACTGGTGGTTTCCTTGGGGGTTTTATATTCTTAGCCCCTCTGAGGAACTGTCTTAAGAGAGGATGAGAGAAAAAAGGAGGATCTGTGTTGTATTGTGCAGAAATGGCTGAACCATGGATTTTGATGGAGGAGAAGGAAAGTCCACTGTTTAACATCTCAGCTAGGTACTGTAATATTTGAGGTATCTTTATTACCCAAGGATTCTGGCCCTTTTTCTGATTCCAGGCACAAAACCGCTTCCATTTGGCGGAGTAGGCTTTTCTAGTAGAAGGTCTTCTGTCCTCCAAGATGACATCCTGCACCTCCTTGGAGAGGAGGGTCTGTTGTGAAATCAAGGAATTCTCCATGCGGCTAGATTTAGGGTCTTGAGCTGGCTGTGAATAGTTTTGAAGTTGTACTGGGACAACAGAAGAGGCACTAGAGGTAGGATCCATGGTGGGAAATGCGTCAGGCTCTTCAGGAGTGGATACCAGTGTTGTCTTGGCCAGTCTGGAGCAATGAGAATCATTTTCGGCCTCTCTGCTCTGGCTTTTAGTAGAACTTTGGGCAGCAGAGGGAGAGGTGGAAAGGCATAGACTGTCAATGTTGTCCAATTGAAGGAAAGTGCGTCCACTTTCCAGGCCTGCGGATGATAGGTCCTTGAGCAAAATTTTTTCAGTTGGTAATTTCTGTGGGTAGCAAAGAGATCTATGTCTGGCTGTCCCCATGCCCGAGTTATCTTTGCGAAAATTTGAGGATGCAACTTCCATTCGTGTGGATCTGTCATATTTCTGCTTAGGCTGTCTGCCAGTGAGTTTTCCTTCCCTGGCAGGAATTGTGCCTGAAGTTGGATTTGCAATTCCAGAGCTGTGTTCCAAAGGGTCATGGCTAGTCTGCACAGGGGGTATGAATGAGTTCCCCCCTGTTTATGTACCACATCACTGTGGTGTTGTCTGTCCTTATCAATAGCTGGCCTGGATGCAGTAGGTCTTTGAAGGCCATAATAGCATTTTGCACTGCTAGCATTTCCTTTTGGTTGATGTGTAGGTAGGTGCTTCTCTTTTTGGGACCATTTTCCCTGAATGCACTGATCTTTCATGTGTGCTCCCCAGGCGTAGTCCGAGGCGTCTGTTGTGATGATTTGATTTGCTTGGGGTATGCAGAAAGGGAGACCTTTGTTTCTTTGGCATGCTTGAGCCCACCACAGAAATTCCTTTTGAAGACATGGAATGAGTGGTATAATTGTTTCCAAACTGTGGCTGTGTTGAGACCATAAGTTTTTTAGGTACCATTGAAGTTTCCTCATATGCAGCTTTGCACATGGGATCAGCAGGATGCAAGATGCCATGATTCCCAGAGCCTGCAGGACTTTCCTTGCAGTCAGCCTGGTGAAGGTTGCCATTTTGCTGAAGTATTGAGATAGTTGCCCTTGTTTGTCTGGCGTGAGGTAGGCCATCTGGGTGTTTGTATTCAAGCTGGCACCCAAGAAAATCATTGTTTGAGAAGGTATTAGTTTTGATTTCTTTTTGTTGACTGTGTATCCTAGAAAGTTCAACAGTCTTATTACAAACGCCAGGTGTTTCAGAAGTATGTCCTTGCTGTCCGCTTGGATCAGGCAGTCATCCAGATATGGGTATATTTGTATTCCTTGAAGTCTGCAGACGGCAATTACTGATGCCAGGCATTTCGTAAACACTCTGGGCGCAGTAGATAAGCCAAAGGGCAATGCAGAGAATTGATAATGGGTTGAACCTGCAAGAAATCTGAGGTATCTTCTGCAATCTTGTCTGATAGGGACATGCAGGTATGCCTCCTTGAGGTCCAACGTTACCAGCCAAGACTCCTTGCCCAGCATGGGAAGAAGCTGCTGTAATGTGAGCATCTTGAATTTTGGTACCTGTAAATATGTGTTTAGGATGGATAGATCTAAAATAGGTCTCCAATCTTTGTCCTTTCTTGGTACCAGGAATAGTCTGGAATAAAACCCTTGACCTTGTTCTTTCGCAGGCACCTCTTGAATAGCTTTCATGTCCATGAGAGCTGAAATTTGTTTTTGTGCCTCTGCCCTTTGATTTTGTGGCAGGTTTGGCATGCCTCTCATTTTTGGAAGGGTGTGAAAGTGGAATCTGTAGCCTCTGTCTATAATGTCCAGGATCCATTTGTCTTTTGTGACAATATGCCAATTTGTTGAGAATAATGCCAGTTTTCCACCTAAAGGTGCTGCCATTAAAGCTTTGCTTGGCAGGTAAAGAGGAAAGTCAGTGTGTCTGCTTTCTGAATGACTGTGATCTATCTTCTCCACCTCTTGGGGTTGGTGATTGCCATTGCCTGCCTCTGAATGATCCTTGAGATTGCCCTCTATCTCTCAGGCGCCTGTATCTGCCTCTTTGAGGTCTGTCCGTGGCTGGAAAGGACCAATTTTTTGAAGGCCAGTTTCTGCTGAAACGTGGAGGTTGTACCTGCAGGAAATCTTTCACTGTTTGCATTGATCTCGCCTTTTCCTCCATTTTCTTTAGTACCTCCTCAGCTTTAACACCAAACAATACATCTTTTTGAAGAGGTGCATCCAGTAATTTAGCTTTGACATGATCTGGTAAGGCTTGTTCTTTGAGCCAAGCATGTCTACGTATGACAGACCCTGTAACAGCAGCTCTACATGAGGCCTCTAAAGCATCAAAACCACATTGCAAGGTATGTTTACCCACTTGCTCTGCACTATGCAACAAATCCTGCAACTCTTTTAAATCTGGTTGCTCAGGTTGTGTCATTTTGCTTTTCAACTCAGATAATAAAACTGTTGATACTTTAACATATGGAACTGACAGTTTAATGCCCTCATGGTTAAAGTGGCCGAGGTATACACCTTTTCCCCACCTTTCTAAAGCTCTGGAATCTCTCTCTGAAGGTAATGGGTTTTTAGCAGTAGAGGCCTTAATTCCCTTGGGACCCTGTGAAATAGTTTCTGGGTCAGCAGTATGGCTTTTGTATAGGAACTGGTGTGAATCTGGAACCCGGTAATACCTGTCAGGTTTAACAGGAGCCGGAGGTAAAGAATCTGGGTTGAGGCTGGCTTCTGTGTACACATCATCTAATATATCTAAGACAGGAGGGATAGCCAGAGGCCTATGCTGGGGGAGCAAGAGAAAATCCCTGAGCCTTTTCTTGGAATCTGAGTAGTCTTGGCCTTCCCAGTGAAAGTGTTCCCTCAAAGTATGTAGGGTTTCCCCAAAAGAGTAATCCTCAGGGGGGGAGACCGAGGGAATAGACTCCTCTGCATCAGAGTCTTCAAAAGGAGAATATGTATATTCCTGGTCCTCAGAATGTTCAGAGGTAATAGAGGCTTGATCTGAGGAAGGGTAGTCTTCCTCTAATCTGGGCCTTTTGTCCGAGGGGGGTTGAGAAGTAATCAAATCCTCAGCCATTTTGAGCATCTGTTTTTTAGGCATAGGGCCCTGAGAGGGGGTCTGTGGCCCTTGTTTTTTAGTTTTCATGGTTGCTTTAGATTTTGTGAAAGCCTTAATGGAGAAGGAGGAAGGCCTGAAGACACCTTGAGAAATGGCAGGCCTGTCTAAACTCTGGGTTTCCCCGCCAAAAGTGGCGTCGGTATCTGTAGTCGGAGTGGGGGCCGAGGAGCCTGCGACCTCGGGCACAGAAGACACTGGTAATGAAGTGTCATCGGTAGTCAGGGGCTGCGTAGGCACCTCGCTGAGAACCGGTAGTCGGCCTTAGCGTGGTGTCAGTAGAAGTCGCGGACCTCGTATGTCGGTCCTTATCCTTGCGTCTTTTACCCAAAACTGGAGTCGGAGTATCCGACGACATAATGTAATTACATTTTTTACCAAAATAGTGATGGGCGAACTCCGCCCGACGCTTAATAGTGCGTTTGTTGAATCTAGCACAAAAATGGCAGGCCGAGACGTCGTGGTCTGGGCCTAAGCAAGGAATACGGAAAGAGTGGAAATCCTTATGCGGTATTTGCTTCCCACATGAAATGCAATTATTAACTTTGTCTGACATCGGTCTGAGGCAAGAAAAGTTTCCCCAACGGGGTACATAGCTTTCAAGAAGACTTCGGCTGAAATATTTTCGTAAATCTCAGGAGCTGGCCGACCGGCACTTGCGAACTGCTTCTGCTTCGGGCACCGCGCGGCAAGAAAGACTGAAGAAGATGGCGTCGGCTGGCTCTTTTATACCCCTGCCGCACTGACGTCAGGGAAGAAGCGACGACAACCGACGCCGGACCTAGACTTTGGAATTCGGCTGACCGAGGACCCGCCTGATGGCAGGATAACCCATCTGTTATGACTGCAGCTGTATGCACAATGAACATGTACTATGTTCTACATAACCTTCTTTCCCATCCAATAACCAGATTTTTGAAAATGAGTGCATATATTTTACTTTTTCATGGCTTACAGTCACTTAAAAGATTGCCATGGCCTTTTAAAGATCTTAAAGAGCAGTACTAGAATGACCTTGAGGTAGATTTGTTAGGGATCCAGAAAGTAAGACAGGAGGGGGTCAAACACAAAACAGGCTCAATAGCACCCTTTTGGCTCATGTAGCACTAGTTCTTCTTTGTGTAAATGTCCAAGGGGGAACATTACGTGCTAACTCTGAAGGTGGACACCCTATGTCAGAGCATGGGCCCCCTTTATAGATACAACCTTGAAGACCTTGCAACTCACAGTTTGAATGATTAGGGTTTTTGGCCTTTAGACACCAGTTTAATGAACACCTGCTTAACATACTTAAAGACAGAAAGCCTACCACTATAAAATCCTGCTTATCCATGCAGATGAGGACCTCCATCCCCCATTCACAGCGGCCTAAAAAGGAACATGGACCAGATTTATAGCTCTGACAACTCTGATTCTGCAGTGCCCACGTGTGCTGCTTAACTCAGGATTAGTCATTGTCTTTGTTTAGATGTTTATTTCAGCCATTTCAGCCTGACTTCTTTTGGAAGCACTACGGGCATGCTTGCTTACCTGATAAGTTGTTGTTGTGTCTTTCGGCTTATCCCGGTTAGGGGTCGCCACAGCGGAACTCCGGTTTGCTAATGTTTTTGGTAGTGGATTTTTACGTGCCGAGTTACAAGCCCTGACGCACAACCTTCAACGAAGGCACGCCCATTCACGCATGCCTCCACACAGAAGACGCTCTAGCTGAGAATCGAACGGGACAACGTCTTGCTGTGAGGCGACAACGCTACCGCAGTACAAGGGGTCCTACATCTGAAGACTATCCAAAAAAGGGACTCTCCTTCATGGAACTTAAATTATATCCTACAAAAAAAAAAAAATCACCCTATCAATCTACATTCACAGTTCTCCTCAAGTTTCTAGCTCTGAAAATGACCTTGTTGGTGGTAGTCTTCTCTGCATGTAGAGTATCAGAATTTCAAACTTTGATGTGTAAACAACCAATTTTAGCCTTCCACAAGGGCCAGTTCAAACTGAGGATAAAACCTTCCTTTTACCCAGTATTGGTCACAGAACTTATCTTCAAACCAATCCATTCAATTACCCATATTCCTTCCTATTTCTCAAAACAGGAGGGGGGAGAGGACACCACATTACGTGGATGTACACAACAGTTTAGATATTATTTACACATGGAGGAGCTTTCTGATCTTGTAAGCCCAGGCAGGTATAACCCTAGCCCTGAGTAGCATCCTGCCATCACCCAGAATGATACCACAGCACAAGGATAAAATGATTGACTTCAACAATTGGCTAAGCTTCTGGTGCCATTCTAAGGGGATCCAGTATCTGTCTGCCTGGGATGACATGATCGACAAACCACGATGCTTTGCCAGAGATGGCCTGCACCTGTCGCCCTTGGGATTCCGGATACTGGCTAAGGCTCTTGCCATCCCTATAGTGCCTTTTTTAGGCAAGATTGAAATGACAAATTCACCACCGTAACAGGTACAAGCAAGCAAAATCTGAGGGAAAAGCTACTTAATGCTAGAAGTCTAAACCTCAAAATGAACTCACTCGAGACACTCCTTAAAATGGAGAACATTGACATCTGTGCAGTGACAGAGACCTGGTTCAAGGCTCCAGAGAGCACCTCTGCATTACCAGGCTATAATTCATACCACACCTTTCGGCCACCTAACCTGGACCGAAGCACTAAAGGCGGAGGCATGTCCATATTCATTAAGGATATCCACACCTCCAGGCTAGCTGCTCAGCATAATGCATCTGAGATTATTCAAGTGCAACTAACTCTGGGCAAGACCGCAATGCAAACTGTAGCTTGCTACAGATCCCCCACCATGCCCCAGGATTCCCACTCCTCATTTCTTGATACACTGGAAAATATTAGGGTACAACCTAACACCCTAATAATGGGCGATTTCAACTACTCTACCATTAACTGGAAAAACTACTCATGTACCAACTCTTGTGCTCAATGTTTTCTGGAATTCATAAATTCCAATGCCTTGGATCAACTTATCCACACCCCCACCAGGGGCAGCAATATCCTAGACCTGGTCATTACCAACATGGGCAAATGGTGTTCCACACCAGAGGTCAATTCCTCTGTGGTCAGATCCGACCACAAGCAAATCACTCTAGACATCCACTCCCCCACCCCCCCATTAGGGAAACCACCATAAAAAATTTCTCCAAAGCCAACTTCACGCTTCTTAAGACAAAAGTGGCAAATTTCACGATACCCATGCTGACGGACAATAGAGATATGACTGCAGAATCCTACACAATTGCACTTTATAAGCAATTACACGTGTGGATGGATCGTGCAATCCCTAACAGAACCAAGATGCTATCCTCCAAAAAAGGAAGCCAATCTGGTGGTCCCCTGCTATAAACAAACTTTACAACAAAAGAAAGAAACTGTTGCAAAAAAGAGTAAAATCCCATGATTGGAGGAACTCCGTGGTCAGCCTCAGTAAGAAGCTGAGATCCCTCATAAAATCCTCCAAAACTAGTTACAAAAACAAAATCGCCACTGATTCTAAAGACAACCACAAAGCATTCTATAGCTATGTCAAGAATCTCAATGGCAACACTCAGATCTGCTCTGAGTTACAACAAAATGGCACTAAATATACAGAACCAACTGATAATGCCAACATCCTGGAAGATACGTTCAGTGCTAACTTTACCCCTCTCTCATCCCCTAAAGCGCCCATCTTATAGGTTCACAGGTTGGTACTAGGCTATCAGCCCTAGGGCCTATACAAGCCTAGCCATAACAATTCCCTGGCTATTTCTTCCCATACTATTTACTTCCCCGGACCCCTGTCTAGCAGGGCGACTGACGTGATCCCTGGGGTGAATTTGCTTTCTCCCATCCAATCGTCAAGGTTCCTTTTGAAGAGGGCCAAAGAGGCACTCTGCTTGACATGTATGGGCAATCTATTCCAGAGTCTGGAGAGTCTCTGGGTCAGGAACCTATCCCTCCAGCATGTTCTGTTTATTGTGATGACAAGGTTTAGATCCCTGGAGCGTGTGGGCTCTGAGGGATTGGGATTTCTTTAAGTGTAGCATGTCCAACAGCTCTTGGTTTATCATGGCCTTGTATGTTAAGCAGAGATCGCCTCTGAGTAGACGATATGCGACAGAGTATAGCTGGAGTTTTTTAAGGCATGTGCTGGAAGAATGCAAAGTACCTGTAATCACAGCTGCATAGGTAAAAAACACACTCTCCAAAGCCAAGAACACAGCATCCATGGGACCTGGCAACATCCCAGGCTGCGTTCTACATGAACTACAGAACAAACTGGCACCCCACCTAAGTACCATGTTCAATCATAGGCTCACTTCAGGCTTTGTGCCCACTGAATGGCACACAGAAACGGTTATCCCAATCCATAACGGAGGAGCCTCCACGGACCCTGGGAACTACCGCCCCATTAGCCTGATGAGCCTGGTCTGCAAGGCTATGGAGCGTATCATCATGGAACTTATAAACAATAACACTGGTAATCTCCAAATTTTGGACACTACCCAGTTCAGGTTTGTAAAAGGCAGATCATGTCTCCTAAACCTGATAGACTTCTTTGAAGCGGTCACCAAAGCCGTACATGAGGGTAAGGTAGTTCACACAGCCTATCTAGATCTCGCCAAGGCTTTCAACACCATCCCCCACTCTGGAATTATAGACAAACTCACTAAACTAGGTATAAATTCCTATGTCACAAGATGGGTTGCCAACTGGCTCACTGACAGAACCCACACTGTGAAAGTAGCAGACTCTAAATCCAACTTCAGACCAGTCACAAGTGGAGTACCACAGGGTTCAGAGTCCTAGGTCCTCTCCTGTTTGGTATCTACTTCTATGAAGTACAGGCTAACAAAGTTCACAGATGACTGCAAACTAAGAGCCATAATCAAAACTCCTAATGATGTGGACATCCTAGAAAAGGGCCTCACTGAGACAGATGCCTGGTGTCAAAGCCATGGCCTCAAGCTCAATGCCAAAAAAGTGCACTGTCATCCCTTTTGGTAAAAACTCTGTACCCATGAACTACCACATAGGCAGTAGTCTACTTAACACCAAAAGTGTGATAAGAGACCTTGGGACACAGGTGGACAGTAGTCTCAACTTTGATAATCCCATTGCCAAAATAGTCAGGAAATCCTTCTACGTGGCACACCTCATCACAAAAGGTTTCTCATCCAGGAAAAAAAGAGGTCATTGTTCCTCTCTACTCATCAATCATTAGACCCATTATAGAGTACAACACCCCTTTTGGTATGTACCTCACAAGACATCTACAACAACTGGAAAGGCCACATAAATACCTCACAAAGAGGATTACCGGCCTCAAACAAATGCCCTACGCAGACCGTCTCAAAAAACTCCAGCTTTACTCTGTAGCATATCGCCTACTCAGAGGCGATCTCTGCCTAACATACAAAGCTATGCCAAACCCAGAGCTGTTGGACATGCTCCACGTAAAGAAATCCCAATCCCTCCGAGCTACACACTCTAGAGACCTAAACCTCATCACCACAATAAACAGAACATGCTGAAGGTATAGATTCCTGTCCCAGAGACTTCCCATATTCTGGAACAAACTACCTATCTATAGCAAACAAAGCTCCTCATTAGCACTCTTCAAGAAAAATCTTGATGACTAGATGGTAGATAGGAAATTCACCCCGGGGATCACTTCTGTGGCAATGCTTGACAGGGGCACAGGAAAATAATTTTCTTGGGTGGCAAAAGCCAGGGTATTGTTTGGCTAGGCCTATATAGGCCCTAGGGCCAGTAGTCTAGTACCTACCTATGAACACAAAGCTAATGACACTAGAAGTTCCAGTCAGCTGTTTACCCTTTACTATAGGAAGAAGAACAGGGCCAGGTCCAAGCAGACAAATTTCCAGATGGCTGACTCACTCTTATTCTGTTATGCCTCCAAAGAGGCAAGTGTTTGAACTCACAAAACTAGAAGTATGGCCACCACAGTGATGTTACTGAAGTGGTTAACTGTTCAGGCTTTCTTAGAAGCAGCTACATGGTCTGATGTCCATACCTTTTCCAAGCATTACATACATGACATCTTTTCACGAACAGTCATCCTGCAGGGTATGATGCAATTTAGCATTTTCTTTCAGGCAACCTCCCCATCATCATGAGCTCTGGGAATCAGTCCATTATTCAGGGCTAATGCAAAAGTACAGCTGTGTCAGAGCTTGCCATAATAGTAGAAGTCTGAGTAGATCATTGTACCCCCTCCCAATATACCACCACCCTCTCAGTCTGTGTTTGAGCATCCTGGGGTAGGGTGGAGTACACTTACTTTAATTTTCCACCTCATCCTTTTGCTTACAGAACCTCAGGTCTGCTATATTTGGGGGAGACCCCCCAACTTAGAAATTGAAGGTCTTTCTCTTTCTGAGGGTTATGACAAGGCCTTGTTTCCTTAACTTTTTGAGTGAGGATACTGAGCTCTGGAAGTTGGACTAGATGCCAGCCCTCCTGCAGCTGTATTCCTAGTTGTCAGGACTGTTACATTACTGATCAACTCAAACAATCTGTTATTACAGAAAGTTCTTACACAACCGTTGTTTTGTCCCCCACTACGAGAAGCCATTCTCATTTTCTAACATTAAGAGAAATTTGGGGAGGCACCCCTTTTGGAAGTTAGATGAATCCTGTTAGAAATTCACTTCTTTATGGGATATATCACATGTGAATCGGACAAAAAAAATCTGAAACATCTTACATCTGCAAAGATATTAGCCTTTTTTTCTACATTAGCATGTTCTCAGTGGGAGTAAAGAAGTCTGATTCTAAAGGCAGTTCTTCACTCTGTTCTGAGTGAAATTCACAAAGATTCATTAAGGCATCTGCAAAGCTGTTAGCTATTTTCCCTCCCTCTCTCCCACTGCTGACCACTTTTATATAGAAACCAGATGTTTGAAGGTGCAAGTAATTAATCTTAAGAGTTCTGACCATTCTTTGTTAAGGAAAATACAAAGTTTATAGTTACAATGGCAATCAGTTAAGTGAAAAGTAAAGTCTGAAATTATGGGAAGTGAATAATAGATAAGTCTCCCTCCTGAACTTCATACTTTAATGCATTTAATAGAACAGTGTATACTTCAGTTTTATTTAAAGACAGCCTGTGCAGTTTTTCTAAGGGCTAAATGTTTAATGTTTTCTGAAATCGTGCAAGCTGTTTTTTCACATCTCAGAGGGGAAGATAAGAAAAGAACAGACAGCAATCAATGTAAGGGGGAACACAGGGTGAAACATGGTTTTTAGCATGGGCAGCTTTCGCTATAAGTTATGTAATACCTGTGGGTGCAGCAGTTGATTTAGAACAATTGGTCCTATCTGCAGAGCTAAACTTCATTTTTCGAAGATGTACATAATTTTGTGGGGTTGTTCTAAATTAACAAGTGACTAGGTTTTATGAAAATGTGTCTGTCTTTTGCTGGAGGATTTTCATTGAAAGAAAAGTCTTGGAAAAATGTGTCATATGTCCACAGGGAGATGAGAAGAAAAAACTGTATGAAAGATCAGCTAGCCAAATGCTAGTGTGTTCACGTAAGACTAAAGCTGGAAATGCACATTCAAAAAACTGGAATATTACTTGTAGGTTAGGACTGGAACTCGATTAGCAATAGTGGTAGTGTATCAAGAAAGGAAAATATAACAAAAAGGGTAAATTTCTGCAGTTTCCAAATAAATTTATGAATATATTTGATAGGGAAGATTTGAATCCAGTAGTAGAACTTGAACAAAATTTACATATTCCCCAAGATACAATATCTGGGCAAGACCAGACAGAAATTATATTTCACAGAACAGGTGCATTTAATTGAAAGCTTTGACACATATCCAATAACTATTTCAGATCATGCACTGAAAAATCTAATATAAAAATGCAGGGTAATAATGTAAAAATGAGATACTTGTGCTTTTTCACCTGCTCGTTAGAGACAGAAATCTAAGGAATGGTAATGAAGATTATTAAAATTATTAGGGAAGGTAGAAATTTCTTCAGACGTGATGGCTGGTGAGTGGGATAAAATGAAAATGGAATTTAAAAATAGGATAGAAATAAAATAAATATATGGTTCTGAAGTAAAAGTTATTTGGAGGGGCTGCTGAAGTTTTAAAAAGAAAGTTGAAAGTGTCTGTTTTCCTTTGTGGGGAGGAAGAAACAACACAGCATTTTTTTTAAATGTAAGAGTGGTGAAACTCTGGAAAAATTCTGCGAAGAAAACAGTTTTTGAAAATATTAATGACAACACAGACATGAATATGACTATGTACGGCTATTATAAGAACAAGAATGAATATATGAGAAGAGTAGATAATTTAATTTATGTAATATGAGTTATTTGGAATGAAAGGCTGAAACAATTTGTTTAACGGGAAATGGATTTTGGACGATATATTGAGAACAATTAGATTATGGTTGTGGAAGGAGGAGCTGGAGGTCAATTATGGAAGAACCATGAGGACGTTATAAGAAAATGATTAGTAGTAAAAAAAAACAAAAAAAAAATAGAACTGTGCATATATGCAGCTGTAAATATGGGTTCTATATTAGATCACCGAACGCTTAAAAAAGTGAACGGTGATTAATACATACTATGCAAGCGAAAGCTTACAATGTCAAACTGTCAGAACAGCGATTTTTCTCCAAGGGAAGAAAATCACTGTTCCAACAAAAAATAACACACTTTAAACATTACATTAAGTGGAGGGCTGCACCCCTCACACCACCTCACTTAAATATACCAACTCAGAGACCGCACTACAGTGCCAAAGATGGCAAAGTAACGAAGCAGCCAAGCGAATTCTTTCCCAGGGAAAGAATTTGTTTAAAAGCCACTTCAATATTTTGCCGTTTCAGTCTTTAAGTTCGACCAAGATGCATTCGAAAGAATGCATCTTCGCTCTTCTAAAAGGAACCCTAAATATGTACATTTTGTAAATATGTAAATGATGACATTTTTGTGGTGTTAAATAAAGGGCCACTTCTCTTTTTGATAACTGCCATGGCATGTTTCACATCCAGAGCTACCACCAACTCAGGCAGAAGGGGCCAAAGTTTAACGTCTTATCTGAAGGGTATTTACTTAGACTAACTCAGATTCAGTAAAGTGGGTTTGAAAATAATATAATAATTCTGGTGGAGATAAGCACCCCGATAACCTCCCCTTCAGAAGTGTTTATATCGTACATCCCATTATTTACTACAACCAACAATGAGTTCTTGCACAGCTTTGTCCTTTAAACTAAGCATCATCTTCTCTGTTCAGTGAAATGAGATCCACTTAAACAAATAAACACCCTCCGATGTCTCATCATTTTCTGCATTAGACATACTTTCCTGTTACTGCCCTTCCTAAATAATTACATTCAGCTACATTTTATTCAGAAAAGTGCAATACTTTTATGTTCAGATTTTACTAGACAAAAGAAGGAAAGCTTTAGTTCTTCAGTACTTAGTGCTTTCCTTACTACTGCCTATCACTGGCCACATCAGTAATAAGGTCACCAAAAATAGAAAGTACAGTTGTGTACACTTACCATAAATGTAGATTTTCGAGTGTATTTGCTGTTGCAGTCATTACATTTGGGTTATCCAGCTGGCAGGTTGCCCTCAGTCGGCCTGAATTCCAAAGTCTTGGGTCCTGCGCCGGTTGCTGTCGCCTCTTCCCTGACGTCAGGTCGTCAGGGGTATAAAAGATGCAGCCGACGCCATTTTATTCAGTTTTTCTTGCCCCAGATGTCAGGTGCCCCCAAAAGGGTAGGCTAAAATTATGTAAATAAAACATACAAGCACCAAAAAAAAAAAAAAGCTTTACCTTCATCCATAAGCAAATACAGCACCCAGGTTGTATAGATTAGAGAAGTAAAGATAGGTTCCAGCAAAAATAAGGGGGATGGCAGGGGGGTAACCTGGACTGCGACAGTGAATACACTCGAACATCTACATTTATGGTAAGTGTACACAACTGCACTATGTTCTTCGTGTTTCACTGTTGCAGTCATTACATTTGGGTTGAGTCCCAAAGCTATGGTTGGGTGGCTGGAGTTAAATAGCATTAGGAGCGGCTATGAGGCCCTGCAGAACTGCAGTGGCAAAGCCTGCCCTGTATTCAGAGTAAAGAGGCCGATTGTAATGTTTTTGTAATGTTTTGTAAAGGTATGCACTGAGCTCCAAGTAGCAGCCTCTAAAATGTCTTTGGTTGGTACTCCCCTGAGAAAGGCTGCAGAAGTGGCTGCAGCTCTGGTTGAATGTGGCCTAATGCCCTTAGGCACTGGTTTGCCATTCTGTGAGTAGCGGAATCGAATGCAGTGACCTATCCATTTTGAAATAGTCTGCTTGAAGATAGCCTTTCCTTGTGATGCTGTGGCATATGCCACTAGTAATTGTTCTGTCTTTCTGAAAACTTTAGTTTTGTCCAAGTAGAATCTAAGTTGTCTGTGTACGTCCAAAGAATGCAGAATTTTCTCCCCCTTGTTCTGTTAATTTGGATAAAAAGTTGGCAAATGAATTGTTTGGTTAAGGGATACACTGGATAACACCTTAGGCATAAATGTAGGGTTTGTTCTCAGAGAGACCCTGTACGGATAAAAAATGATAAAGGGTTCCACAGCCATGAGAGCCTGTAGCTCTGAAACTCGTCTTGCAGAAGTTATTGCTAGGAGCAGAGCTGTTTTCCAAGATAAGAACTTTATATCTGCAGTAGCAGCTGGCTCAAAAGGAGGTAAGGTGAGTTTTTCCAAGACATAATTGAGGTCCCATGCAGGTACTGGCATTCTCCTTGGAGGCCTTAAGTTTTTGGCTCCTCTGAGGTACTGCCTTAATAAAGGATGAGAAAAGAGTGGTGGCTCTGTATTGTAATGAGCCGAAATGGCAGAGGCATGGATTTTAATTGATGAAAAGATAGACCTTTGTCCAGCATCTCAGTTAAGTATTGTAAAATCTGAGGAATATTTGGAACAGCTGTATCAGTTCCTTGAACTTGGTTCCAAGCGCAAAATCTTTTCCATTTCCCAGCATAGGATTTTCTAGTACTAGGCCTTCTGGCTTCTAAAATGACATCCATCACAGCTTTACTGAGAGGTGTGGTTTGTATGGCTACATTATCCGCCATGCTGCCAGGTTTAGGGTTCTGAGTTGGCTGTGCAGAATCTGATTGTTTTGTTGGGACAGTAGATGAGGTATTTGAGGCAAGGTCCAGGCTGGGCATTGGGACAAGTTCCTTAAGATCAGATACCAGTACTGGCGTGGCCAGTCTGGGGCAATCAGAATCATTTTTGGTTTCTCCTGCCTGACCTTTAGGAGTACCTTGGGGAGGAGAGGCAGTGGAGGAAAGGCATATACTGATAGGTTTGTCCAGTTGAAAGATAAGGCATCCAGTTTCCAAGCTTGCCTGTGATAAGTCCTTGTGCTGAATCTTTTTAGCTGATAGTTTTGAGGGGAGGCAAATAGATCTATGTCCGGGCGTCCCCATTTCTTTGTTATCATGCTGAAGACTTGTGGATCCAGGTGCCACTCGTGGGGATCCATGAGGTTTCTGCTTAGTTTGTCTGCCAGAGTACTGTCCTTTCCTGGCAGGAATTGTGCCTGCAGATGAACTTGGTAAGTCAATGCTGTGTCCCATAAAGCCATGGCTTGTCTGCACAGGGGATAAGAATGAGTGCCCCCCTGCTTATGTACCACATGACCGTGGTGTTGTCTGTCTTTATCAGTAGTTGTCCCTGATGAAGTAGGTCCTTGAAGGCTGTCAGGGCATTTTGAACAGCTAGCATCTCTTTTTGATTGATATGCAGATGCTTTTGGTTTGAGGACCAGGTGCCCTGAATGCCTCTTTCTGCCATGTGTGCCCCCCAGGCATAATCTGAAGCATCCGTCATTAGGCTCTGCCTGGCTGGGGGTAGTAAGAATGGCTGTTCCTTTTTTTTTGGTGGCAAACCTTTGTCCACCATCGAAATTCCTGTTGCAGGCAGGGAATTAGAGTAATCATTGTTTCCAGACTGTGGCAATGTTGTGTCCAGACACTTTTTAGGTACCACTGAATTTTCCTCACATGCAGTCTTGCATATGAAATTAGGAAGATGCAGGATGCCATGAAGCCCAAAGCCTGCAGAATTTTTCTTGCAGATAACTGGGCCTTTGTTGTCATTTCCTTGAAATAGGTAGTCAGTTGTCTTTGTTTGTCTGGAGTAAGATAAGACATCTGGGCAGTTGTATTTAAGCTTGCACCCAGGAGTATTATCTCTTGAGAGGGTACTAGTTTTGATTTTTTTGTTGTTGACTGTGTACCCTAGGCATGTTAAAAGTCTTATCACAAACGTCAGATGCTGTAGTAGAATGTCCTTGTTCTCTGCTTGTATGAGGCAGTCGTCCAAGTAAGGATATATTTGTATTCCTCTTTGTCTGCAGTAAGCAATTACTGGTGCCAGGCACTTTGGGAAGACCATGGGCACAGTAGATAAGCCAAAGGGCAGTGCAGAGAATTGGTGATTCTTTGAGCCAGCCTTGAATCTGAGGTATCTTCTGCATGACTGCCTGATTGGGAAATGCAGGTATGCCTTTTTTAGGTCTAAAGTCACGAGCCAAGCCTTGCTGCCCATCATGGGCAGAAGCTGTTGTAAGGTCAACATCTTGAATTTTGGCATATCCAGGAAAGTGCTTAGAATAGATAGGTCCAGTATTGGTCTCCATGCTTTGTCCTTTCTAGGTACCAAGAACAGTCTTGAGTAAAATCCTTGTCCCTGCTCTTGCTGTGGCACTTGTTGAATAGCCCTCATGTCCATGAGAGCTGCGACTTATTTTTGAGCCTCTGCCCACTGATTTTTTGGCAGGTCTGGCCAACCGTTTGCCCTTGGAAGGGTAGGGAAATTAAACCTGCAGCCTTGTGACACTATGTCTAGAACCCATTTGTCCTGGGTTATAATGTGCCAATTTTGAGAAAAAAGTGCTAGTTTTCCCCCTAAGGGTGCTGCCAGAAGATAAGTGCTTGGTGCAGACAGGGGGAAGTCATTGGGACTGTTTAATGTATGATTGTGCTTTGTCTTCTCCACCTTTGGAGGTAGAAGCACGCCACTGCTCAGACCTGTAGGATCCTTGCGGCTGTGATCTGCCTCTAGGGCATCTGGATCTGCCCCTTTGAGGTCTGTCTGAGACTGGAAAGGACCAATTCTTTGTAGGTCAGTGTCTGCTAAATCTAGGTGGCTGTACCTGTAAAAAATCCTTGACCGTTTGCATAGATTTAGCTTTATCCTCCATTTTCTTTAACACCTCTTCTGCCTTAACACCAAACAAGGTATCATGTTGTAAAGGAGCATCTAATAATTTTGCTTTAACATGGTCGGGCAGAGTTTGTTCCTTTAACCAAGCATGCCTCCTAATGACAGAACCCGTAACAGCGGCCCTGCAGGAGGCCTCCAGAGAATCAAACCCAAATTGCAAAGTATGCTTTCCAACTTGTTCAGCTACATGCAATAAATCCTGCATTTCTTTGTTTTCTGCACAATCAGAATTTGCCATCATTTTCTATTTAAGCAGTGTCATGATATATTGCTGATATTTGAGCATATTAAACTGGCAATTTAAGGCCCTTATAGCCAAAGTAGCAGATGTGTAAATCTTTTTTCCCCATCTATCCAGTGCCCTAGAATCCCTATCAGAGGGGGTAGGGTTTTTTGCAGTAGAAGCCTTGACCCCTTTTGGACCCTGAGAAATAGTTTCTGGGTCTGCAGTAGGGTTTTTGAAAAGGAATTTATGAGAGTCAGGGACCCTGTAGTATCTGTCCGGCTTAACAGGAGCTGGAGGTAAAGAGTCAGGGGTCACACTAGACTCCGAGAACACATCATCTACAATGTCCAACACAGGTGGAATAGCTAGAGGCCTGTGTTGAGGTAGTAAAAGGAAGTCTCTGAGCCTTTTCTTAGATTCTGAAAAATCTTGGCTCTCCCAGTGGAAGTGCTCCCTCATAGTATGCAAGGTTTCCCCAAAAGAGTAGTCCTCAGGAGGAGAAGCTGAAGGAATGGATTCTTCAGCAATAGAATCCTCATAGGGGGGAAGGGAATATTCCTGATCAGAAGAGGAATCAGAAGAAATGGAAACCTGATCTGAAGATTCATAGTCTGTCTCTTGCCTAGGCCTCTTATCAGGAGGGGGATGGGAACCCCTGATCAAGGTAATTAAGTCTTCGGCCATTTTGAGCATCTGTTTTTTGGGCATGGAGGCCTGTCCTTGTGGCTGATGAACTTGTTTCTTTGCCTTTAAAGGTGTTTTAGCCTTTGAAGTCGGTTTTATATATACTTGTTTAGGTCTGAATACACCCTCAGAAGCCGATGCTTGCTCAGCGGCTCCGGACCCATCTGAGGGACTAATCTCCGAGGCTCCAATACCTTGAGTTTCCAGTGGCCTGGCCGACTCCACGTGGGAGTCAATAGCGGCCTGCAACTCTAAAGTAGCAGGTGTCAGGGGCTGCGAAAGCACCTCACTGAGAGCCGGCGAACTGGCGACTTGCTTAGTAGAAGCTTCATCGTCGGTTTTGGACCTCGGTTGCATGCCTTTTTCTTTTTCTTTGCATTTTTTTGTGAACTCCGGTAGTCGGATGGCTATCCGACGACATTGTATAATTAAATCTTCGCCCAAAATAGCTTAATGCAAAATCATACCGACGCTTAATAGTGCATTGGCTAAATCTAGCACAAAACCAACAACTAGCAACGTCATGGTCAGGGCCTAGGCAAGGAATACAGTAAGAATGTAAGTCCTTATGAGGTATTTGCTTCCCACAAGAAATACAATTAACAACTTTTTCTGACATCGGTCTGGAGCAAGAAAAAAGTTTCCCCAACGGGGTACTTAGCTTTTAATGAAGACTTCGGATCTGAAACTCAAACACGAAAATCTCAGGAGTTGGCCGACCGGCACTTGCGAACTGCTTCTGCTTCGGGCACCGCACGGCAAGAAAGACTGGATAAAATGGCGTCGGCTGCATCTTTTATACCCCTGACGACCTGACGTCAGGGAAGAGGCAACAGCATCCGACGCAGGACCCAAGACTATGGAATTCAGGCCGACTGAGGGCAACTTGCCAGCAGGATAACCCAAATGTAATGACTGCAACAGTGAAACACGAAGGACATCAAGCTGCTGCATGTATTGAAGATCTCATTTCAGCAAGAATGAACTTTTTTCTCTACTCAACAAGCATAAAAACTTTCAAGATGGGGCATGAGATCAAACTACTACTATCTAACTGCACTTGACCTGTTCAATTTATGTGCAAGACTCAACTGCTTCCTCTTTCTGATCCAACATCTTTGGGGGAATCAAACTATTCCTCCTCTTGATCCTCTGTTGTGTCG